>NC_060121.1:80651833-80951833 GCF_021461395.2 Schistocerca americana | reverse complement strand
TACTACAAGCCACGAACATTGCATTTCCTATATAACCATGTAAGAACTATTTCAGGAAGGAGCTGCAGAGTGCTTCTGTCAAAATGCTCTCTGAAGGCAGGGTGCAACAACGCCAGGATTATCACATCTGGTAAATAACCATAGATGAAATATTCCAAAACGAAGCTGCAAAAAGCTTCTCTCACAGTTCTCGCTGGTTGTGTAGTTACTACAAGCCACAAACTTCGCATTTCCTATATAATCATGTAAGAACTATTTCAGAGAGGAACTGCAGAGTGCTTCTGTCCCACTGCTCTCTGAACGTAGGGTGCAACAACGCCAGGATTATCCCATTTGATAAATAACCATAGGTGAAATATTCCAAAACGAGGCTTCAGAAAGCTTCTCTCACGGTGCTCGCTGTTTGTGTAGTTACCACAAGCCACGAACATCGCAATTACTATATAACCGTGTAAGAACTATTTCAGAAAGGAGCTGCAGAGTGCTTCGGTCCCACTGCTCTCTGAAGGTAGGGTGCAACAACGCCAGGATTATCACATTTGATAAATAACCATAGGTGAAATATTCCAAAACGAAGCTGCAGAAAGCTTCTCTCACAGTGCTCGCTGTTTGTGTAGTTACTACAAGCCACGAACATCGCATTTCCTATATAACCGTGTAAGAACTATTTCAGAAAGGAGCTGCAGCGTGCTTCTGTCACACTGCTCACTGAAGGTAGGGTGCAACAACGCCAGGATTATCACATTTGATAAATAATAATAGGAGAAATATTCCAAAAGCAAACTGCAGAAAGCTTCTCTCCGGTGCTCGCTGTTTGTGTAGTTACTACAAGCCACGATCATCGCATTTAATATATAACCATATATGAACTATTTCAGAAAGGAGCTGCAGTGTGCTTCTGTCACACTGCTGTCTGAAGGTAGGGTGCAACAACGCCAGGAATATCACATTTGATAAATAACCATAGGTGAAATATTCCAAAACGAAGCTGCAGAAAGCTTCTCTCACGGTGCTCGCTGTTTGCGTAGTTACTACAAGCCACGAACATCGCATTTCCTATATAACCGTGTAAGAACTATTTCAGAAAGGAGCTGCGGACTGCTTCTGTCACACTGCTCTCTGAAGGTAGGGTGCAACAACGCCAGGATTATCACATGTGATAAATAACCATAGGTGAAATATTCCAAAACGAAGCTGCAGAAAGCTTCTCTCACGGTGCTCGCTGTTTGTGTAGTAACTACCAGCCACGAACATCGCATTTTCTGTATAACCATGTAAGAACTTTTTCAGAAAGGAGCTACAGAGTGCTTCTGTCACACTGCTCTCTGAAGGTAGGGTGCAACAACGCCACGATTATTACATTTGATAAATAACCATAGGTGAAATATTCCAAAACGAAGCTGCAGAAAGCTTCTCTCACGGTGCTCGCTGTTTGTGTAGTTACTACAAGCCACGAACATCGCATTTCCTATATAACCATGTAAGAACTATTTCAGAAAGGAGTTGCAGCGTGCAGCTGTCACACTGTACTCTGAATGTAGGGTGCAACAACGACAGGATTATCTCATTTCATAAATAACCACAGGTGAAATATTCCACACAGAAGCTGCAGAAAGCTCCTCTCACGTTGCTCGCTGTTTGTGAAGTTACTACAAGCCACGAACATCGCATTTCCTTTATAACCATGTAAGAACTATTTCAGAAAGGTGCTGCAGAGTGCTTCTGTCACCCTACTCTCTGAAGGTAGGGTGCAACAATGCCAGGATTATCACATTTGAAAAATAACCATAGGTGAAATATTCCAAAACGAAGCTGCAGAAAGCTTCTCTCACAGTGCTCGCTATTTCTGTAGTTACAACAAGCCAGGAATATCGCATTTCCTATATAACCATGTAAGAACTATTTCAGAAAGGAGCTGCAGAGTGCTTCTGTCACATTGCTCTCTGAAGGTAGGGTGCAACAACGCCAGGATTATTACATTTGATAAATAACCATAGGTGAAATATTCCAAAACGAAACTGCAGAATGCTTCTCTCACGGTGCTCGCTGTTTGTGTAGTTACTACAAGCCACGAACATTGCATTTCCTATATAACCATGTAAGAACTATTTCACAAAGGAGCTGCAGAGTGCTTCTGTCACACTTCTCTCTGAAGGTAGGGTGCAACAACGCCAGGATCATCCCATTTGATAAATAACCATGGGTGAAATATTCCAAAACGAAGCTGCAGAAGCTTCTCTCACGGTGCATGCTGTTTGTGTAGTTACCACAAGCCACACACATCGCATTTCCTATATAACCATGTAAGAACTATTTCAGAAAGGAGCTGCAGAGTGCTTCTGTCTGACTGGTCTCTGAAGGTATGGTGCAACAACGCCAGGATTATCACATCTGGTAAATAACCATAGGTGAAATATTCCAAAACGAAGCTGCAAAAGGCTTCTCTCACGGTGCTCACTGTTTGTGTAGGTACTACAAGCCACGAACATCGCATTTCCTATATAACTGTGTAAGAACTATTTCAGAAAGGAGCTGCAGAGTGCTGTCACACTGCTCTCTGAAGGTAGGGTGCAACAACGCCAGGATTATCACATTTGATAAATAACCATAGGTGAAATATTCCAAAACGAAGCTGCAGATAGCTTCTCTCACGGTGCACGCTGTTTGTGTAGTTACTACCAGCCACGAACATCGCATTTCCTGTATAACCATGTAAGAACTATTTCAGGAATTAGCTGCAGAGTGCTTCTGTCACACTGCTCTCTGAAGGTAGGGTGCAAAATCGCCACGATTATCACATTTGATAAATAACCATAGGTGAAATATTCCAAAACAAAGCTGCAGAAAGCTTCTCTCACGGTGCTCGCTGTTTGTGTAGTTACTACAAGCCACGAACATCGCATTTCCTATATAACCATGTAAGAACTATTTCAGAAAGGTGCTGCAGAGTGCTTCTGTCACACTGCTCTCTGAGCGTAGGGTGCAACAACGCCAGAATTATCACATTTGATAAATAACCATAGCTGAAATATTCCAAAACGAGGCTGCAGAAAGCATCTCTCACGGTGCTCGCTGATTGTGTAGTTACTACAAGCCACGAACATCGCATTTCCTATATAACCATGTAAGAACTATTTCAGAAAGGAGCTGCAGAGAGCTTCTGTCCCATAGCTCTCTGAACGATGGGTGCATCAACGCCAGGATTATCACATGTGATAAATAATTATAGGTGAAATATTCCAAAACGAAGCTACAGAAAGCTTCTCTCACAGTGCTCGCTGTTTGGGTAGTTACCCCAAACCATAAACATCCCAATTACTATATAACCATGTAAGAACTATTTCAGAAAGGAGCTGCAGAGTGCTTCTGTCACACTGCTCTCTGAAGTTAGGGTGCAACAACGCCAGGATTATCACATTTGATAATTAATCATAGGTGAAATATTCCAAAACGAAGCTGCTCAAAACTTCTCTCACGGTGCTCATTGTTTGTGTAGTTACTACAAGCCACGAACATCGCATTTCCCATATAACCATGTAAGAACTATTTCAGAAAGGAGCTGCAGAGTGCTTCTGCCTCACTGCTCTCTGAAGGTAGGGTGCAACAACGCCAGTATTATCACATTTGATAAATAACCATAGGTAAAATATTCGAAAAACAAAGCTGCAGAAAGCTTCTCTCACGGTGCTCGGTGTTTGTGTACTTACTACATGCCACGAACATCTTATTTCATATATAACCATGTAAGAACTATTTCAGAAAGGAGCCGCAGTGTGCTTCTGTCACACTGCTGTCTGAAGGTAGGGTGCAACAACGCCAGGATTATCACATTTCATAAATAACCATAGGTGAAATATTCCAAAACGAAGCTGCAGATAGCTTCTCTCACGGTGCTCGCTGTTTGTGTAGTTACTACCAGCCACGAACATCGCATTTCCTGTATAACCATGTAAGAACTATTTCAGAAAGGAGCTGCAGAGTGCTTCTGTCACACTGCTCTCTGAAGGTAGGGTGCAACAACGCCAGGATTATCACATTTGATAAATAACCATAGGTGAAATATTCCAAAACGAAGCTGCAGAAAGCTTCTCTCACGGTGCTCGCTGTTTGTGTAGTTACTACCAGCCACGAACATCGCATTTCCTGTATAACCATGTAAGAACTATTTCAGAAAGGAGCTACAGAGTGCTTCTGTCACACTGCTCTCTGAAGGTAGGGTGCAACAACGCCAGGATTATTACATTTGATAAATAACCATATGTGAAGTATTCCAAAACGAAGCTGCAGAAAGCTTCTCTCACGGTGCTCGCTGTTTGTGTAGTTACCACAAGCCACGAACATCCCATTTCCTATATAACCATGTAAGAACTATTTCAGAAAGGAGCTGCAGAGTGCTTCTGTCACACTGCTCTCTGAAGGTAGGGTGCAACAACGCCAGGATTATTACATTTGATAAATAACCATAGGTGAAATATTCCAAAACGAAGCTGCAGAAAACTTCTCTCACGGTGCTCGCTGTTTGTGTAGTTACTACAGGCCACGAACATCGCATTTCCTATATAACCATGTAAGAACTATTTCAGAAAGGAGCTGCAGAGTGCTTCTGTCACACTGCTCTCTGAAGGTTTGGTGCAACAACGCCAGGATTATCACATTTGATAAATTACCATAGGTGAAATATTCCAAAACGAAGCTGCAGAAAGCTTCTCTCACAGTGCTCGCTGTTTGTGTAGTTACTACAAGCCACGAACATCGCATTTCCTATAAAACCATGTAAGAACTATTTCAGAAAGGAGTTGCAGCGTGCATCTGTCACACTGCTCTCTGAAGGTAGGGTGCAGCAACGACAGGATTATCTCATTTCATAAATAACCATAGGTGAAATATTCCACACAGAACCTGCAGAAAGCTTCTCTCACGTTGCTCGCTGTTTGTGTAGTTACAACAAGCCACGAACATTGCATTTCCTATATAACCATGTAAGAACTATTTCAGGAAGGAGCTGCAGAGTGCTTCTGTCAAAATGCTCTCTGAAGGTAGGGTGCAACAACGACAGGATTATCACATTTGATAAATAACCATAGGTGAAATATTCCAAAACGAAGCAGCAGAAAGCTTCTCTCACGGTGCTCGCTGTTTGTGAAGTTACTACAAGCAACGAACATCGAATTTCCTTTATAACCATGTAAGAACTATTTCAGAAAGGAGCTACAGAGTGCTTCTGTCACACTGCTCTCCGAAGGTAGGGTGCAACAACGCCAGGATTATTACATTTGATAAAGAACCATAGGTGAAATGTTCCAAAACGAAGCTGCAGAAAGCTTCTCTCACGGTGCTCGCTGTTTGTGTAGTTACTACAAGCCACGAACATCGCATTTCCTATATAACCATGTAAGAACTATTTCAGAAAGGAGCTGCAGAGTGCTACTGTCACACTGCTCTCTGAAGGTTTGGTGCAACAACGCCAGGATTATCTCATTTCATAAATATCCATAGGTGGAATATTCCACACAGAACCTGCAGAAAGCTTCTCTCACGTTGCTCGCTGTTTGTGTAGTTACTACAAGCCACGAACATTTCATTTCCTATATAACCATGTAAGAACTATTTCAGGAAGGAGCTGCAGAGTGCTTCTGTCAAAATGCTCTCTGAAGGTAGGGTGCAACAACGCCAGGATTATCACATTTGATAAATAACCATAGGTGAAATATTCCAAAACGATGCTGCAGAAAGCTTCTCTCACGGTGCTCGCTGTTTGTGAAGTTACTACAAGCCACGAACATCGCATTTCCTTTGTAACCATGTAAGAACTATTTCAGAAAGGTGCTGCAGAGTGCTTCTGTCACACTGCTCTCTGAGCGTAGGGTGCAACAACGCCAGAATTATCACATTTGATAAATAACCATAGCTGAAATATTCCAAAACGAGGCTGCAGAAAGCATCTCTCACGGTGCTCGCTGATTGTGTAGTTACTACAAGCCACGAACATCGCATTTCCTATATAACCATGTAAGAACTATTTCAGAAAGGAGCTGCAGAGAGCTTCTGTCCCATAGCTCTCTGAACGTAGGGTGCATCAACGCCAGGATTATCACATGTGATAAATAATTATAGGTGAAATATTCCAAAACGAAGCTACAGAAAGCTTCTCTCACAGTGCTCGCTGTTTGGGTAGTTACCCCAAACCACAAACATCCCAATTACTATATAACCATGTAAGAACTATTTCAGAAAGGAGCTGCAGAGTGCTTCTGTCACACTGCTCTCTGAAGTTAGGGTGCAACAACGCCAGGATTATCACATTTGATAATTAACCATAGGTGAAATATTCCAAAACGAAGCTGCTCAAAACTTCTCTCACGGTGCTCATTGTTTGTGTAGTTACTACAAGCCACGAACATCGCATTTCCCATATAACCATGTAAGAACTATTTCAGAAAGGAGCTGCAGAGTGCTTCTGCCTCACTGCTCTCTGAAGGTAGGGTGCAACAACGCCAGTATTATCACATTTGATAAATAACCATAGGTAAAATATTCGAAAAACAAAGCTGCAGAAAGCTTCTCTCACGGTGCTCGGTGTTTGTGTACTTACTACATGCCACGAACATCTTATTTCATATATAACCATGTAAGAACTATTTCAGAAAGGAGCTGCAGTGTGCTTCTGTCACACTGCTGTCTGAAGGTAGGGTGCAACAACGCCAGGATTATCACATTTCATAAATAACCATAGGTGAAATATTCCAAAACGAAGCTGCAGATAGCTTCTCTCACGGTGCTCGCTGTTTGTGTAGTTACTACCAGCCACGAACATCGCATTTCCTGTATAACCATGTAAGAACTATTTCAGAAAGGAGCTGCAGAGTGCTTCTGTCACACTGCTCTCTGAAGGTAGGGTGCAACAACGCCAGGATTATCACATTTGATAAATAACCATAGGTGAAATATTCCAAAACGTAGCTGCAGAAAGCTTCTCTCACGGTGCTCGCTGTTTGTGTAGTTACTACCAGCCACGAACATCGCATTTCCTGTATAACCATGTGAGAACTATTTCAGAAAGGAGCTACAGAGTGCTTCTGTCACACTGCTCTCTGAAGGTAGGGTGCAACAACGCCAGGATTATTACATTTGATAAAGAACCATAGGTGAAATATTACAAAACGAAGCTGCAGAAAGCTTCTCTCACGGTGCTCGCTGTTTGTGTAGTTACTACAAGCCACGAACATCGCATTTCCTATATAACCATGTAAGAACTATTTCAGAAAGGAGCTGCAGAGTGCTACTGTCACACTGCTCTCTGAAGGTTTGGTGCAACAACGCCAGGATTATCTCATTTCATAAATATCCATAGGTGGAATATTCCACACAGAACCTGCAGAAAGCTTCTCTCACGTTGCTCGCTGTTTGTGTAGTTACTACAAGCCACGAACATTTCATTTCCTATATAACCATGTAAGAACTATTTCAGGAAGGAGCTGCAGAGTGCTTCTGTCAAAATGCTCTCTGAAGGTAGGGTGCAACAACGCCAGGATTATCACATTTGATAAATAACCATAGGTGAAATATTCCAAAACGATGCTGCAGAAAGCTTCTCTCACGGTGCTCGCTGTTTGTGAAGTTACTACAAGCCACGAACATCGCATTTCCTTTGTAACCATGTAAGAACTATTTCAGAAAGGAGCTGCAGAGTGCTTCTGTCACCCTGCTCTCTGTAGGTAGGGTGCAACAATGCCAGGATTATCACATTTGAAAAATAACCATAGGTGAAATATTCCAAAACGAAGCTGCAGAAAGCTTCTCTCACAGTGCTCGCTATTTGTGTAGTTACTACAAGCCAGGAATATCGCATTTCCTATATAACCATGTAAGAACTATTTCAGAAAGGAGCTGCAGAGTGCTTCTGTCACATTGCTCTCTGAAGGTAGGGTGCAACAACGCCAGGATTATTACATTTGATAAATAACCATAGGTGAAATATTCCAAAACGAAACTGCAGAATGCTTCTCTCACGGTGCTCGCTGTTTGTGTAGTTACTACAAGCCACGAACATTGCATTTCCTATATAACCATGTAAGAACAGTTTCAGAAAGGAGCTGCAGAGTGCTACTGTCACACTGCTCTCTGAACGTAGGGTGCAACAACGCCAGGATTATCATATTGGATAAATAACCATGGGTGAATTATTCCAAAACGAAGCTGCAGAAGCTTCTCTCACGGTGCACGCTGTTTGTGTAGTTACCACAAGCCACGCACATCGCATTTCCTATATAACAATGTAAGACCTATTTCAGAAAGGAGCTGCAGAGTGCTTCTGTCACACTGGTCTCTGAAGGTATGGTGCAACAACGCCAGGATTATCACATCTGGTAAATAACCATAGGTGAAATATTCCAAAACGAAGCTGCAAAAGGCTTCTCTCACGGTGCACTCTGTTTGTGTAGTTACCACAAGCCACGAACATCGCATTTCCTATTTAACCATGTAAGAACTATTTCAGAAAGGAGCTGCAGAGTGCTTCTGTCACCCTGCTCACTGTAGGTAAAGTACAACAACGCCAGGATTATCTCATTCGATAAATAACCATAGGTGAAATATTCCAAAACGAAGCTGCAGAAAGCTTCTCTCACGGTGCTCGCTGTTTGTGTAGTTACTGCAAGCCACGTACATCGCATGACCTATATAACCATGTAAGAACTATTTCAGAAAGGAGCTGCAGAGTGCTTCTGTCACACTGTTCTCTGATGGTAGGGTGCAACAACGCCAGGATTATCACATTTGATAAATAACCACAGGTGAAATATTCCAAAACAAAGCTGGAGAAAGCTTCTCTCACGGTACTCGCTGTTTGTGTAGTTACTACAAGCCACGAACATCGCATTTCCTATATAACCATGTAAGAACTATTTCAGAAAGGAGCTGCAGAGTGCTTCTGTCACACTGCTCTCTGAAGGTAGTGTGCAACAACGCCAGGATTATCACATGTGATAAATAACCATAGGTGAAATATTCCAAAACGAAGCTGCAGAAAGCTTCTCACACGGTACTCGCTGTTTGTGTAGTTACTCCAAGCCACGAACATCGCATTTCCTATATAACCATGTAAGAACTATTTCAGAAAGGAGTTGCAGAGTGCATCTGTCACACTGCTCTCTGAAGGTAGTGTGCAACAACGCCAGGATTATCACATGTGATAAATAACCATAGGTGAAATATTCCAAAACGAAGCTGCAGAAAGCTTCTCTCACGGTACTCGCTGTTTGTGTAGTTACTACAAGCCACGAACATCGCATTTCCTATATAACCATGTAAGAACTATTTCAGAAAGGAGCTGCAGAGCGCTTCTGTCCCACTGCTCTCTGAACGTAGGGTGCAAAAACGCCAGGATTATCACATGTGATAAATAACCATAGGTGAAATATTCCAAAACAAAGCTGGAGAAAGCTTCTCTCACGGTACTCGCTGTTTGTGTAGTTACTACAAGCCACGAACATCGCATTTCCTATATAACCATGTAAGAACTATTTCCGAAAGGTGTTGCAGAGTGCATCAGTCACACTGCTCTCTGAAGGTAGTGTGCAACAACGCCAGGATTATCTTATTTGATAAATAACCATAGGTGATATATTCCAAACAGAAGCTGCAGAAAGCTTCTCTCACGGTGCTCGCTGTTTGTGTAGTTGCCACAAGCCACGAACATCGCATTTCCTTTATAACCGTGTAAGAACTATTTTAGAAAGGAGCTGCAGAGTGCTTCTGTCACACTGCTCTCTGAAGGTAGGGTGCAACAACGCCAGGACTATCACATTTGATAAATAACCATAGGTGAAATATTCCAAAACGAAGCTGCAGATAGATTCTCTCACGGTGCTCGCTGTTTTCGTAGTTACTACCAGCCACGAACATCGCATTTCCTGTATAACCATGTAAGAACTATTTCAGAAAGGAGCTGCAGAGAGCTTCTGTCCCATAGCTCTCTGAACGTAGGGTGCATCAACGCCAGGATTATCACATGTGATAAATAACCATAGGTGAAATATTCCAAAACGATGCTGCAGGAAGCTTCTCTCACGGTGCTCGCTGTTTGTGAAGTTACTACAAGCCACGAACATCGCATTTCCTTTGTAACCATGTAAGAACTATTTCAGAAAGGAGCTGCAGAGTGCTTCTGTCACCCTGCTCTCTGTAGGTAGGGTGCAACAATGCCAGGATTATCACATTTGAAAAATAACCATAGGTGAAATATTCCAAAACGAAGCTGCAGAAAGCTTCTCTCACAGTGCTCGCTATTTGTGTAGTTACTACAAGCCAGGAATATCGCATTTCCTATATAACCATGTAAGAACTATTTCAGAAAGGAGCTGCAGAGTGCTTCTGTCACATTGCTCTCTGAAGGTAGGGTGCAACAACGCCAGGATTATTACATTTGATAAATAACCATAGGTGAAATATTCCAAAACGAAACTGCAGAATGCTTCTCTCACGGTGCTCGCTGTTTGTGTAGTTACTACAAGCCACGAACAATGCATTTCCTATATAACCATGTAAGAACAATTTCAGAAAGGAGCTGCAGAGTGCTACTGTCACACTGCTCTCTGAACGTAGGGTGCAACAACGCCAGGATTATCATATTGGATAAATAACCATGGGTGAATTATTCCAAAACGAAGCTGCAGAAGCTTCTCTCACGGTGCACGCTGTTTGTGTAGTTACCACAAGCCACGCACATCGCATTTCCTATATAACAATGTAAGACCTATTTCAGAAAGGAGCTGCAGAGTGCTTCTGTCACACTGGTCTCTGAAGGTATGGTGCAACAACGCCAGGATTATCACATCTGGTAAATAACCATAGGTGAAATATTCCAAAACGAAGCTGCAAAAGGCTTCTCTCACGGTGCACTCTGTTTGTGTAGTTACCACAAGCCACGAACATCGCATTTCCTATTTAACCATGTAAGAACTATTTCAGAAAGGAGCTGCAGAGTGCATCTGTCACACAGCTCTCTGAAGGTAAAGTACAACAATGCCAGGATTATCTCATTCGATAAATAACCATAGGTGAAATATTCCAAAACGAAGCTGCAGAAAGCTTCTCTCACGGTGCTCGCTGTTTGTGTAGTTACTGCAAGCCACGTACATCGCATGACCTATATAACCATGTAAGAACTATTTCAGAAAGGAGCTGCAGAGTGCTTCTGTCACACTGTTCTCTGATGGTAGGGTGCAACAACGCCAGGATTATCACATTTGATAAATAACCACAGGTGAAATATTCCAAAACAAAGCTGGAGAAAGCTTCTCTCACGGTACTCGCTGTTTGTGTAGTTACTACAAGCCACGAACATCGCATTTCCTATATAACCATGTAAGAACTATTTCAGAAAGGAGCTGCAGAGTGCTTCTGTCACACTGCTCTCTGAAGGTAGTGTGCAACAACGCCAGGATTATCACATGTGATAAATAACCATAGGTGAAATATTCCAAAACGAAGCTGCAGAAAGCTTCTCACACGGTACTCGCTGTTTGTGTAGTTACTCCAAGCCACGAACATCGCATTTCCTATATAACCATGTAAGAACTATTTCAGAAAGGAGTTGCAGAGTGCATCTGTCACACTGCTCTCTGAAGGTAGTGTGCAACAACGCCAGGATTATCACATGTGATAAATAACCATAGGTGAAATATTCCAAAACGAAGCTGCAGAAAGCTTCTCTCACGGTACTCGCTGTTTGTGTAGTTACTACAAGCCACGAACATCGCATTTCCTATATAACCATGTAAGAACTATTTCAGAAAGGAGCTGCAGAGCGCTTCTGTCCCACTGCTCTCTGAACGTAGGGTGCAAAAACGCCAGGATTATCACATGTGATAAATAACCATAGGTGAAATATTCCAAAACAAAGCTGGAGAAAGCTCCTCTCACGGTACTCGCTGTTTGTGTAGTTACTACAAGCCACGAACATCGCATTTCCTATATAACCATGTAAGAACTATTTCCGAAAGGTGTTGCAGAGTGCATCAGTCACACTGCTCTCTGAAGGTAGTGTGCAACAACGCCAGGATTATCTTATTTGATAAATAACCATAGGTGATATATTCCAAACAGAAGCTGCAGAAAGCTTCTCTCACGGTGCTCGCTGTTTGTGTAGTTGCCACAAGCCACGAACATCGCATTTCCTTTATAACCGTGTAAGAACTATTTTAGAAAGGAGCTGCAGAGTGCTTCTGTCACACTGCTCTCTGAAGGTAGGGTGCAACAACGCCAGGACTATCACATTTGATAAATAACCATAGGTGAAATATTCCAAAACGAAGCTGCAGATAGATTCTCTCACGGTGCTCGCTGTTTTCGTAGTTACTACCAGGCACGAACATCGCATTTCCTGTATAACCATGTAAGAACTATTTCAGAAAGGAGCTGCAGAGTGATTCTGTCACACTGCCCTCTGAAGGTAGGGTGCAACAACGCCAGGGTTATCACATTACATAAATAACCATGGGCGAAATATTCCAAAACGAAGCTGCAGAAAGCTTCTTTCATGGTGCTCGCTGTTTGTGTAGTTACTACAAGCCATGAACATCGCATTTCCTATATAACCATGTAAGAACTATTTCAGAAAGGAGCTGCAGAGTGCTTCTGTCCCACTGCTCTCTGAACGTAGGGTGCAACAACGCCAGGATTATCACATTTGATAAATAATAATAGGAGAAATATTCCAAAAGAAAACTGTAGAAAGCTTCTCTCCGGTGCTCGCTGTTTGTGTAGTTACTACAAGCCACGAACATCGCATTTCCTATATAACCATGTAAGAACTATTTCAGAAAGGAGCTGCGGAGTGCTTCTGTCACACTGCTCTCTGAAGGTAGGGGCAACAACGCCAGGATTATCACATTTGATAAATAACCATAGGTGAAATATTCCAAAACGAAGCTGCAGAAAGCTTCTCTCACGGTGCTCGCTGTTTGTGTAGTTACTACAAGCCACGAACATCGCATTTCCTATATAACCATGTAAGAACTATTTCAGAAAGGACCTGCAGAGTGCTTCTGTCCCACTGCACTCTGAACGTAGGGTGCAACAACGTCAGGAGTATCACATGTGATAAATAACCATAGGTGAAATATTACAATACGAAGCTGCAGAAAGCTTCTCTCACGGTACTCGCTGTTTGTGTAGCTACTACAAGCCACGAACATCGCATTTCCTATATAACCATGTAAGAACTATTTCAGATAGGAGCTGCAGAGTGCTTCTGTCCCACTGCTCTCTGAACGTAGGGTGCAACAACGCCAGGATTATCTCATTTGATAAATAATAATAGGAGAAATATTCCAAAACAAAACTGCAGAAAGCTTCTCTCCGGTGCTCGCTGTTTGTGTAGTTACTGCAAGCCACGAACATCGCATTTCCTATATAACCATGTAAGAACTATTTCAGAAAGGAGCTGCAGAGTGTTTCTGTCACACTGCTCTCTGAAGGTAGGGCGCAACAACGCCAGGATTATCACATTTGATAATTAACCATAGGTGAAATATTCCAAAACGAAGCTGCTGAAAATTTCTCTCACGGTGCTCATTGTTTGTGTAGTTACTACATGCCACGAACATCGCATTTCCTATATAACCATGTAAGAACTATTTCAGAAAGGAGCTGCAGAGTGCTTCTGCCTCACTGCTCTCTGAAGGTAGGGTGCAACAACGCCAGTATTATCACATTTGATAAATAACCATAGGTAAAGTATTCGAAAAACAAAGCTGCATAAAGCTTCTCTCACGGTGCTCGCTGTTTGTGTACTTACTACAAGCCACGAACATCCCATTTCATATATAACCATGTAAGAACTATTTCAGAAAGGAGCTGCAGAGTGCTTCTGTCACACTGCTCTCTGAAGGTAGGGTGCAACTATTCCAGGATTATCACATTTGATAAATAACCATAGGTGAAATATTCCAAAACGAAGCTGCAGAAAGCTTCTCTCACGGTGCTCGCTGTTTGTGTAGTTACTACAAGCCACGAACATCGCATTTCCTATATAACCGTGTAAGAACTATTTCAGAAAGGAGCTGCAGAGTGCTTCTGTCCCACTGCTCTCTGAACGTAGGGTGCAACAACGCCAGGATTATCTCATTTGATAAATAATAATAGGAGAAATATTCCAAAACAAAACTGCAGAAAGCTTCTCTCCGGTGCTCGCTGTTTGTGTATTTACTACAAGCCACGAACATCGCATTTCCTATATAACCATGTAAGAACTATTTCAGAAAGGAGCTGCAGAGTGTTTCTGTCACACTGCTCTCTGAAGGTAGGGTGCAACAACGCCAGGATTATCACATTTGATAATTAACCATTGGTGAAATATTCCAAAACGAAGCTGCTGAAAATTTCTCTCACGGTGCTCATTGTTTGTGTAGTTACTACAAGCCACGAACATCGCATTTCCTATATAACCATGTAAGAACTATTTCAGAAAGGAGCTGCAGAGTGCTTCTGCCTCACTGCTCTCTGAAGGTAGGGTGCAACAACGCCAGTATTATCACATTTGATAAATAACCATAGGTAAAGTATTCGAAAAACAAAGCTGCATAAAGCTTCTCTCACGGTGCTCGCTGTTTGTGTACTTACTACAAGCCACGAACATCCCATTTCATATATAACCATGTAAGAACTATTTCAGAAAGGAGCTGCAGAGTGCTTCTGTCACACTGCTCTCTGAAGGTAGGGTGCAACAACTCCAGGATTATCACATTTGATAAATAACCATAGGTGAAATATTCCAAAACGAAGCTGCAGAAAGCTTCTCTCACGGTGCTCGCTGTTTGTGTAGTTACTACAAGCCACGAACATCGCATTTCCTATATAACCGTGTAAGAACTATTTCAGAAAGGAGCTGCAGAGTGCTTCTGTCACACTGCTCTCTGAACGTAGGGTGCAACAACGCCAGAATTATCACATTTGATAAATAACCATTGGTGAAATATTCCAAAACGAGGCTGCAGAAAGTTTCTCTCACGGTGCTCGCTGTTTGTGTAATTACTACGAGATACGAACATCGCATTTCCTATATAACCATGTAAGAACTATTTCAGAAAGGAGCTGCAGAGTGCTTCTGTCACACTGCTCTCTGAACGTAGGGTGCAACAACGCCAGAATTATCACATTTGATAAATAACCATTGGTGAAATATTCCAAAACGAGGCTGCAGAAAGTTTCTCTCACGGTGCTCGCTGTTTGTGTAGTTACTACGAGATACGAACATCGCATTTCCTATATAACCATGTAAGAACTATTTCAGAGAGGAACTGCAGAGTGCTTCTCTGCCACTGCTCTCTGAATGTAGGGTGCAACAACGCCAGGATTATCACATTTGATAAATAACCATAGGTGAAATATTCCAAAACGAGGCTGCAGAAAGCTTCTCTCACGGTGCTCGCTGTTTGTGTAGTTACTACAAGCCACGAACATCGCATTTCCTATATAACCATGTATGAACTATTTCAGAAAGGACCTGCAGAGTGCTTCTGTCCCACTGCTCTCTGAACGAAGGGTGCAACAACGTCAGGATTATCACATGTGATAAATAACCATAGGTGAAATATTACAATACGAAGCTGCAGAAAGCTTCTCTCACGGTACTCGCTGTTTGTGTAGTTACTACAAGCCACGAACATCGCATTTCCTATATAACCATGTAAGAACTATTTCAGTTAGGAGCTGCAGAGTGCTTCTGTCCCACTGCTCTCTGAACGTAGGGTGCAACAACGCCAGGATTATCTCATTTGATAAATAATAATAGGAGAAATATTCCAAAACAAAACTGCAGAAAGCTTCTCTCCGGTGCTCGCTGTTTGTGTAGTTACTACAAGCCACGAACATCTCATTTAATATATAACCATATATGAACAATTTCATAAGGGAGCTGCAGAGTGCTTCTGCCTCACTGCTCTCTGAAGGTAGGGTGAAACAACGCCAGTATTATCATATTTGATAAATAACCATAGGTAAAGTATTCGAACAACAAAGCTGCAGAAAGCTTCTCGCACGGTGCTCGCTGTTTGTGTAGTTACTACAAGCCACGAACATCGCATTTCCTATATAACCATGTAAGAACTATTTCAGAAAGGAGCTGCAGAGTGCTTCTGTCACACTGCTCTCTGAAGGTAGGTTGAAACAACGCCAGAATTATCACGTTTGATAAATAACCATAGGTGAAATATTCCAAAACGAAGCTGCAGAAAGCTTCTCTCACGGTGCTCTCTGTTTGTGTAGTTACTACAAGCCACGAACATCGCATTTCCTATATAACCATGTAAGAACTATTTCAGAAAGGAGCTGCAGAGCCCATCTGTCACACAGCTCCCTGAAGGTAGGGTGCAACAACGCCAGGATTATCTCATTTGATAAATAACCATAGGTGAAATATTCGAAATTGAAGCTGCAGGATACTTCTCTTACGGTGCTCGCTGTTTGTGTAGTTACTACAAGCCACGAACATCGCATTTCCTATATAACCATGTAAGAACTATTTCAGAGAGGAACTGCAGAGTGCTTCTGTCACACTGCTCTCTGAAGGTAGGGTGCAACAACGCCAGGATTATCCCATTTGATAATTAACCATGGGTGAAATATTCCAAAACGAAGCTGCAGAAAGCTTCTCTCACGGTGCTCGCTGTTTGTGTAGTTACCACAAGCCACGAACATCGCATTTCCTACATAACCATGTAGGAACTATTTCAGAAAGGAGCCGCAGGGTGCTTGTGTCACACTGGTCTCTGAAGGTTTGGTGCAACAACGCCAGGATTATCACATTTGATAAATAACCATAGGAGAAATATTCCAAAACGAAGCTGCAGAAAGCTTCTCTCACGGTGCTCGCTGTTTGTGTAGTTACTACAAGCCACGAACATCGCATTTCCTATATCACCATGTAAGAACTATTTAAGAAAGGAGCTGCAGAGTGCTTCTGTCCCACTGCTCTCTGAACGTAGGATGCATCAACGCCAGGATTATCACGTGTGATAAATAACCATAGGTGAAATATTCCAAAGCGAAGCTGCAGAAAGCTTCTCTCTCGGTGCTCGCTTCTTGTGTAGTTACTAGAAGCCATGAACTTCGCATATCCTATATAACCATGTAAGAACTATTTCAGAAAGAAGCTGCAGAGTGCTTCTGTCCCACTGCTCTCTGAAGGTAGGGCACAACAACGTCAGTTATTATCACATTTGATAAATAACCATAGGTGAAATATTCCAAAACGAAGCTGCAGAAAGCTTCTCTCACTGCGCCGCTGTTTGTGTAGTTACTACAAGCCACGAACTTCGCATTTCGTATAAACCCATGTAAGAACTATTTCAGAAAGGAGCTGCAGAGTGCTTTTGTCACACTGCTCTCTGAAGGTGGGGTGCAACAACGCCAGGATTATCACATTTGATAAATAACCATAGGTGAAATATTTCAAAACGAAGCTGCAGAAAGCTTCTCTCATGGTGCTCGCTGTTTGTGTAGTTACTACAAGCCACGAACATCGCAATTCCTATATAACCATGTAAGACCTATTTCAGAAAGGAGCTGCAGAGTGCTTCTGTCACACTGCTCTCTGAAGGTAGGGTGCAACAACGCGAGGATTATCACATTTGATAAATAACCAAAGGTGAAATATTCCAAAACAAAGCTGCAGAAGTCTTCTCTCACGGTGCTCGCTGTTTGTGTAGTTACTACAAGCCACGAACATCGCATTTCCTATATAACCATGTAAGAACTATTTCAGAAAGGAGCTGCAGAGTGCATCTGCCACACTGCTCTCTTAAGGTAGGGTGCAACAACGCCAGGATTATCACATTACATTAATAACCGTAGGCGAAATATTCCAAAATGGAGCTGCAGAAAGCTTCTTTCATGGTGCTCGCTGTTTGTGTAGTTACTACAAGCCACAAACATCGCACTTCCTGTATAACCATGTAAGAAGTATTTCAGGAAGGAGCTGCAGAGTGCTTCTGTCACACTGGTCTCTGAAGGTATGGTGCAACAACGCCAGGATTTTCACATTTGATAAATATCCATAGCTGAAATATTCCAAAACGGAGCTGCAGAAGTGTTCTCTCACGGTGCTCGCTGTTTGTGTAGCTACTACAAGCCACGACATCGCTTTTCCTATATAAACATGTAAGAACTATTTCAGATAGGAGCTGCAGAGTGCTTCTGCCACACTGCTCTCTGAAGGTTGGGTGCAACAACACCAGGATTATCACATTTGATAAATAACTATAGGTGAAATATTCCAAAACGAAGCTGCAGAAAGCTTCTCCCACGGTGGCCGCTGTTTGTGTAGTTACTACCAGCCACGAACATCGCATTTCCTGTATAACCATGTAAGAACTATTTCAGAGAGGAGCTGCAGAGTGCTTCTGTCACACAGCTCTCTTAAGGTAGGGTGCAACAACGCCAGGATTATCACATTACATTAATAACCGTAGGCGAAATATTCCAAAATGGAGCTGCAGAAAGCTTCTTTCATGGTGCTCGCTGTTTGTGTAGTTACTACAAGCCACAAACATCGCACTTCCTGTATAACCATGTAAGAAGTATTTCAGGAAGGAGCTGCAGAGTGCTTCTGTCACACTGGTCTCTGAAGGTATGGTGCAACAACGCCAGGATTTTCACATTTGATAAATATCCATAGCTGAAATATTCCAAAACGGAGCTGCAGAAGTGTTCTCTTACGGTGCTCGCTGTTTGTGTAGCTACTACAAGCCACGACATCGCTTTTCCTATATAAACATGTAAGAACTATTTCAGATAGGAGCTGCAGAGTGCTTCTGCCACACTGCTCTCTGAAGGTTGGGTGCAACAACGCCAGGATTATCACATTTGATAAATAACTGTAGGTGAAATATTCCAAAACGAAGCTGCAGAAAGCTTCTCTCACGGTGCTCGCTGTTTGTGTAGTTACTGCAAGCCACGAACATCGCATTTCCTATATAACCATGTAAGAACTATTTCAGAAAGGAGCTGCAGAGTGCTTCTGTAACGCTGCTCTCTGAAGGTAGGGTGCAACAACGCTAGGAATATCACATTTGATAAATAACCATAGGTGAAATATTCCAAAACGAAACTGCAGAATGCTTCTCTCACGGTGCTCGCTGTTTGTGTAGTTACTACAAGCCACGAACATTGCATTTCCTATATAACCGTGTAAGAACTATTTCAGAAAGGAGCTACAGAGTGCTTCTGTCACACTGCTCTCTGATGGTAGGGTGCAACAACGCCAGGATTATCCCATTTGATAAATAACCATGGGTGAAATATTCCAAAACGAAGCTGCAGAAAGCTTCTCTCACGTTGCTCGCTGTTTGTGTAGTTACCACAAGCCACGAACATCGCATTTCCTATATAACCATGTAAGAACTATTTCAGAAAGGAGCTGCAGAGTGCTTCTGTCACACTGCTCTCTAAAGGTATGGTGCAACAACGCCGGGATTATCACATTTGATAAATAACCATAGGTGAAATATTCCAAAACGAAGCTGCAGGAAGCTTCTTTCACAGTGCTCGCTGTTTGTGTAGTTACTACAAGCCACAAACTTCGCATCTCCTATATAACCATGTAAGAACTATTTCAAAGAGGAACTGCAGAGTGCTTCTGTCCCACTGCTCTCTGAACGTAGGGTGCAACAACGCCAGGATTATCACATTTGATAAGTAACAATAGGTGAAATATTCCAAAACGAGGCAGCAGAAAGCTTCTCTCACGGTGCTCGCTGTTTGTGTAGTTACTACAAGCCACGAACATCGCATTTCCTATATAGCCATGTAAGAACTATTTCAGAAAGGAGCTGCAGAGTGCTTCTGTCACACTGCTCTCTGAAGGTAGGGTGCAACAACGCCAGGATTATCACATTTGATAAATAACCATAGGTGAAATATTCCAAAACGAAGCTGCAGAAAGCTTCTCTCACGGTGCTCTCTGTTTGTGTAGTTACTACAAGCCACGAACATCGCATTTCCTATATAACCATCTAAGAACTATTTCAGAAAGGAGCTGCAGAGTGCTTCTGTCACACTGCTCTCTGAAGGTAGGGTGCAACAACGCCAGGATTATCACATTTGATAAATAACCATAGGTGAAACATTCCAAAGCGAAGCTGCAGAAAGCTTCTCTCACGGTGCTCGCTTTTTGTGTAGTTACTACAAGCCACGAACTTCGCATTACCGATATAACTGTGTAAGAACTATTTCAGAATGGAGCTGCAGAGTGCTTCTGTGCCACTGCTCTCTGAAGGTAGCGTGCAACAACGCCAGGAATATCACATTTGATAAATAACCATAATTTTTTTTTGTTTGGGTTTTTAGTACGCAAAACTTCTATGGTCATTAGCGCCCGGTCGGTGACTTAGGAATCTGTAAAAAACCGAAATTGAAAACCAGCAGCTATTGGAACAAAAGTCATAAAATTGGAGAAACAAAAGCAGAAATAAGGCTTAAAAATCCACAGCAAAAGGGGTTGGTTGTCCCCAAAAAAGCTTCAAATGACTGACGTCATTTCACTGGCACTAATAAACTGTAGAACGCGGTCGGCTGAGCGCGTGTCATCTGCTAAAATCGACGATAAATCAGGCGATAGCTGTAGACGAGAGCGTAACTGATTAAAATAGGGGCATTCAATTAAAAGGTGTCTGACCATCCACAGCTGAGAGCAGTGGGGACAGAGTGGGGGAGGATCGCCGCTTAAAAGATGTCGATGGCTAAACAGACAGTGCCCTATCCGGAGTCTAGCTAAAATTACCTCCTCCCGACGACGCGTTCGGGAGGAAGAGGTCCAAGCGCAAGGAAGGGCTTTCACTTCCCGCAATTTATTATGGGGAAGTGTTGACCAATGCGCATGCCATAAATGAGCAACTTGGCGACATAAACCGCTCCGTAGATCGGTGAAGGGAAGCGACTGAATAGCTGGTCGAAGAAGAGAGACTGCAGCCTTGGCCGCTATATCGGCCGCCTCATTCCCACAGATACCAGCGTGTCCCGGGAGCCAGAGGAACGCCACTGAGACGCCCCCCAGGTGGAGCAAGCGCAGACAGTCCTGAATCCGGTGGACCAGAGGGTGCACAGGGTAAAGAGCTTGGAGACTGAGGAGAGAGCTGAGAGAATCTGAGCAGATTACGTACTGTATCCGCTGATGGCGGCGGACGTAGTGGACAGCCTGGAGAACAGCGTAAAGCTCCGCAGTATAAACCGAACACTGGTCGGGAAGCCGAAAGTGATTTGGGGTGTCGCCAACAATATAGGCACTCCCTACACTTAACGATGTTTTCGAGCCGTCGGTGTAAATAAATGTGGCGTCAGTCATTTGTGCACATAGAGCAGCAAATGCCCGACGGTAAACAAGTGTAGGGGTACCATGCTTGGGAAATTGACATAGGTCACGGAGCAAGCAGATCCGGGGACGGAGCCAAGGCGGTGCAGTACCCCAAGTTGTCAAGAAGGTTTTAGGAAAATGGAAGGAAAGAGAATGGAGCAGTTGACGGAAGCGGACTCCCGGGGGTAGTAGGGAGGAGGAGCGGCCTGCATACCCTACATCAAAGGAGGCGTCGGAAAAAAGGTCATGGGCTGGATTAGCAGGCATGGAAGACAGATGGCTAGCATAACGACTCAGAAGGAATGCCCGCCGATTGGACAGCGGAGGTTCAGCAGTCTCAGCATAAAGGCTTTCCACAGGGCTGGTGTAAAAAGCTCCAGACACTAAACGTAATCCACGGTGGTGGATAGAGTCGAGACGCCGAAGAATAGACGGCCGAGCAGAGGAGTAGACTATGCTTCCATAATCCAATTTCGAGCGCACTAATACGCGATAGAGGCGGAGAAGGACCACTCGGTCCGCTCCCCAGGAGGTACCATTCAGGACACGGAGGGTGTTAAGGGAACGCAGACAGCGAGCCGAAAGATAGGAAACGTGGGAGGACCAGCACAGTTTTCTGTCAAACATAAGACCCAAGAATTTAGCGACGTCGGAAAACGGAAGGTGGACAGGACCTAGATGTAAGGAGGGCGAAAGAAACTCCTTACGTCGCCAAAAATTAACGCAAACGGTCTTACTGGGTGAGAAACGGAAGCCGGCTTCGATGCTCCACGAGTGGAGGCGATCGAGACATCCTTGAAGACGTCGTTCAATAAGGCTTGTCCGTTGAGAGCTGTAGTAGATCGCAAAATCGTCCACAAAGAGGGAGCCCGAGACATCAGGACGGAGACAATTTATAATTGGATTTATGGCGATGGCAAAAAGTACAACACTTAGCACGGAGCCCTGGGGTACCCCGTTTTCTTGGGAGAAAGTACAGGAGAGAGTAGTGTTCACCCGCGCCCTAAATGTGCGCTCTGCCATAAATTCGCGAAGAAAAAGGGGCAGCCGGCCTCGAAAGCCCCAAGAGAACAGTGTGCAGAGGATGCCTGTCCTCCAACAGGTATCGTATGCTCTCTCCAGATCAAAAAATATGGCTACCGTTTGGCGTTTCCGGAGAAAATTGTTCATGATATAAGTGGAGAGAGCAACAAGATGGTCAACTGCAGAACGATGCTTTCGGAATCCGCATTGGGCAGGTGTTAAAAGACTGCGGGATTCCAGCCACCAAGCTAAACGGTAATTCACCATACGCTCTAAAACCTTACAGACACTACTCGTGAGAGGAATGGGGCGATAGCTAGAGGGGAGATGTTTGTCCTTTCCAGGTTTCGGAACGGGAACGACGATAGCTTCCCGCCATTGTCTGGGAAAAGTACTGTCGGTCCAAATTCGATTATAAAGGCGAAGGAGGAAACTATGGGTGGATAAATGCAGCAACATTTGGACATGGATACCATCCGGTCCTGGGGCGGAGGAGCGAGAAGAAGAGAGGGCATGTTGGAGTTCCCGCATGGAGAAAACAGTATTGTAGCTTTCGTGATTTTGAGAGGAGAAAGCAAGATGTCGCACTTCCGCTGCACGTTTCTTCGGGAGTAATGCTGGCGGGTAATTGGAAGAGCTCGAAATCTCAGCAAAGTGCTGACCCAATGAGTTAGAAATTGCGACGGGGTCCACTAATGTATCATGCGCGACAGTGAGCCCAGAGACCGGGGAGAAACTAGGCGCGCCTGAGAACCGTCGAAGCCGACTCCAAACTTCCGAGGAGGGAGTGAAGGTGTTAAATGAGCTAATAAAGAATTTCCAGCTTGCCTTCTAGCTATCGCGGATGACGCGACGGCATCGCGCACGGAGCTGCTTATAGCGGATACAGTTGGCCAAAGTAGGATGGTGACGGAAAATGCGAAGAGCACGTCGCCGCTCACGTATTGCGTCATGGCATGCCTCGTTCCACCAAGGAACTGGGGGGCGCCGGGGCAATTCGGAGGTGCGTGGTATTGAATGTTCCGCATCTGTAAGAATAACAGCGGTAATATGTGTGACCTCATCGTCGACGTTGGGAAAGCGACGGTCATCGAATGTCGCTAGAGACGAAAAAAGTGTCCAATCGGCTTGGGCAAACTTCCAGCGTCGCGGGCGCATATATGGCAGTTGAGGCTGCAGTCTAAGGACACATGGAAAGTGGTCACTCGAGTGTGTATCATCAAGGGCGAACCATTCGAAGCGACGAGCCAGCGGAACAGTACCGACCGCAAGGTCCAAATGAGATAAATGTGTCGTGGAGGCAGACAAAAATGTGGGGGCCCCAGTGTTGAGGCAAACTAGATCCGCTTGGTGGAAGACGTCTAGCAATAGGGAGCCACGTGGACAAGGATGTGGAGATCCCCAAAGCGGGTGGTGGGCATTGAAGTCCCCAACCAGCAAATAGGGGGGTGGAAGCTGACCAAGAAGATGAAGGAGATCAGCTCGTGCCATTGGTGTGGACGATGGAATGTATACAGTACAAAGAGAGAGCGTGTATCCAGAAAGAGAAAGACGGACGGCGACAGCTTGGAAGGAACTGTTTAAGGGGATTGGGTGATAATGGAGAATTTCATGGAGAAGAATAATGAGTCCTCCATGTGCTGGGGTGCCTTCAACAGAGGGGAGGTCATATCGGACGGACTGAAAATGAGGGAAAACAAAGCGGGCATGGGGACGCAGCTTTGTTTCCTGAAGACAGAAGATGACCGGCGAGTAGGACCGTAAGAGGATCGACAATTCATCCCGATTGGGTCGAATGCCGCGGATATTCCAGTGGATAATGGACATAGGGTAAACAAAAAATTGAGGACTGTGACCAAGGTCGCTGTCAACTCAACGACTGCTCAGAGCTTGCGACCGACAGCATGGAATGGCATTCAGCCGAAGGCAGAAGATCCTGATCCATAGGTTGGTCAGGAGCAGCTCCTGCCACCAGCGATCGGCCAGTTGACCGGCCGCCAGCAGTGCGCCTCGGCGACACAGAGGACGGCCGAGGGTGATTTCCGCCAGGTGGTGCTGTAGATGGGACACGCCTTGGCGGAGAAGGAGAGGAACTGGGTTTCTTTGTAGCCTTCTTGGAAGTATGATGTTTAGATGAAGGAGGAACCGATGGTTGTGAAGTTGCGGTACGAAAAAACTCTTCACGAGTATGCTCTGTTTTCGAAGACTTCGTGTCTGACTTGTGGGCTCGACATTTAGCAGAACCCGACGAAGGGTGAGCCATAGAGTGGGCAGGCGAAAGCGGGGAGGTTGAACGGGCGATCTTTGCACTGGCCGATCTGACGCCCGTGGCACTAAAAGTGAGGTCGCAAGTCTGCGTGGCCGCCTCCTATGTTGGCCGAGGAGAAGCAGGGACAGTGTTGTATTTTCCTTTCTGAGGCACGGTGGGCTGTCGACTGGCGAATAATTTTCGAGCAGCAAAGGTCGACACCTTTTCCTTTACTCTGATCTCCTGGATGAGCTTTTCGTCCTTGAAAACGGGACAATCTCGAGAGGAAGCAGCGTGGTCACCCATACAGTTGATGCAGCGAGGGGATGGAGGTGGACAAGCACCCTCATGGGCATCCCTGCCACATGTAACACATTTGGCCGGATTGGAACAGGACTGGCTGGTGTGATTGAACCGCTGACACCGATAGCAACGCGTAGGGTTTGGGACGTAAGGGCGAACGGAAATTATCTCATAGCCTGCCTTTATCTTTGATGGGAGTTGAACTCTGTCAAATGTCAAGAAGACAGTGCGGGTTGGAATGATGTTTGTGTCAACCCTCTTCATAACCCTACGAACAGCCGTTACGCCCTGGTCAGACAGGTAGTGCTGAATTTCTTCGTCAGACAAGCCATCGAGGGAGCGTGTATAAACGACTCCACGCGAGGAATTTAAAGTACGGTGCGGTTCCACCCGGACAGGCAAGGTGTGTAGTACTGAGGTACGCAGCAATTTTTGTGCCTGGAGGGCAATGACTGTTTCTAACAACAGGGTGCCATTCCGTAATCTGGAACAAGACTTCACAGGACCTGCAATTGCGTCGACACCTTTCTGAATAATGAAAGGGTTGACCGTGGAGAAGTCGTGACCTTCGTCAGACCGAGAAACAACAAGGAACTGTGGCAACGATGGAAGAACTGACTGTGGCTGAGACTCAGTGCACTTACGTTTGTGAGCAGACAAAGTGGAAGGTGAGGAAACCATTGCGGAAGAACCCCCCATGATTACCGGCGTCTCCGATGGCGCGCTCCTCCCTTGTGGGGGCCCTCTCTGAGGGCACTCCCGCCTTAGGTGATTGTTCACACCACAGGTCACACCTCCCGACAAACGGACGGAGGGACCAATCGGCACTTTCGGAAGGTATCAGCTCGGGTAATCACCCCTCCCTGGGCCTGGCCGTTACCAGGGGGTACGTACGTGTCCTACCTGTCTACCCGGGGCGGGGAATTACGCGTTACCCCGACACCGGCTACGCATGGAAGTGCGTGGGTCGGCCTTCAGACACGCACAGGGAGGAAGAAAGAGAAAGGGAAAGGAAAGAAGAGGGGGTCTCAAACGCCACAGCGGAGAAAAGGGTGAAGAGAAGAGGTAAGGAAAAGAGAAGCACAAAGGAAGGAAGAAAACATACAAGCAAGGAAGGCGAAGAATGCGGTACATTTACAAGCGTCCGTCTCCGGACGTAGGCGCAAACCATACTCCCAGAGGGGGTGAAAGGGAAGGAAGGAGGCAGAGGAGAGGGGGGGGGGCGTAGATGGGGGACGGGGAGGGATGCGGAAAGGGAAGGGAAGGTATGCAGCCCGAAAAGGAAGGAGGGCTACATTAGCTCGGGGCCCCGTGCTCGCTACGCACATATCCACAAAAGAGTTGTGGATCCCCTGGGGGGGCACAGCTCTCTGACGGTAGGGTGCAACAACGAAACGATCATCACATTTGATAAATAACCATAGGTGTAATATTCCAAAACGAAGCTGCAGAAAGCTTCTCTCACGGTGCTCGCTGTTTGTGTAGTTACTACAAGCCACGAACATCGCATTTCCTATATTACCATGGAAGAACTATTTCAGAAAGGAACTGCAGAGTGCTTCTGTCACACTGCTCTCTGAAGGTAGGGTGCAACAACGCCAGGATTATCACATTTGATAAATAACCATAGGTGAAATATTCAGAAACCAAGCTGCAGAAAGCTTCTCTCACGGTGCTCGCTGTTTGTGTAGTTACTACAAGCCACGAACATCGCATTTCCTATATTACCATGGAAGAACTATATCAGAAAGGAGCTGCAGAGTGCTTCTGTCACACTGCTCTCTGAAGGTAGGGTGCAACAACAATAGGATTATCACATTTGATAGATAACCATAGGTGAAATATTTCAAAACGATGCTGCAGACGCTTCTCTCACGATGCTCGCTGTTTGTGTAGTTACTACAAGCCACGAACATCGCATTTTCTATATAACCATGTAAGTACTATTTCAGAAAGGAGCTGCAGAGTGCTTCTCACACACTGCTCTCTGAAGGTAAGGTGCAACATCGTCAGGATTATCACATTTGATCAATAAAATTAGTAGAAATATTCCAAAACGAAGCTGCAGAAAGCTTCTCTCACAGTGCTCGCTGTTTGTGTAGTTACTACAAGCCACGAACATCGCATTTCCTATATAACCATGTAAGAACTATTTGAGAAAGGAGCTGCAGAGTGCTTCTGTCACACTGCTCTCTGAAGGTAGGGTGCAACAACGCAAGGATTATCACATTTGATAAATAACCATAGGTGAAATATTCCAAAACGAAGCTGCAGAAAGCTTCTATCACAGTGCTCGCTGTTTGTGTAGTTACTACAAGCCACGAACTTCGCATTTCCTATATTACCATGTAAGAACTATTTCAGAGAGGAGTTGCAGTGTACTTCTGCCACACTGCTCTCTGAAGGTAAGGTGCAACAACGCCAGGATTATCACATTTGATAAATAACCATAGGTGAAATATTCCAAAACGATGCTGCAGAAAGCTTCTCTAACGGTGCTCGCTGTTTGTGTAGTTACTACAAGTCACGAACATCGCATTTCCTATATAACCATGTAAGAACTATTTCAGAAAAGAGCTACAGAGTGCTTCTGTCACACTGCTCTCTGAAGGTGGGGTGCAACAACGCCAGTATTATCACATTTGAGAAATAACCATAGGTGAAATATTCCAAAATCGAAGCTGCAGAAAGTTTCTCTCACGGTGCTCGCTGTATGAGTAGTTACTACATGCCACGAACATCGCATTTTTTATATAACCATGGAATAACTATTTCAGAAAGGAGCTGCAGAGTGCTTCTGTCACACTGTTCTCTGAAGGTAGGATGCAACAACGAGAGGATTATCACATATGATAAATAACCTTAGGTGAAATAATCCAAAACGAAACTGCAGAAAGCTTCTCTCACGTTGCTCGCTGTTTGTGTAGTTACTACAAGCCACGAACTTCGTATTTCCTATATAACCATTCAAAAAGGAGCTGCAGAGTGCTTCTGTCACACTGCTCTCTGAAGGTAGGGTTCAACAACGCCAGGATTATCACATTTGATAAATAACCATAGGTGAAATATTCCAAAACGAAGCTGCAGAAAGCTTCTCTCACGATGCTCGCTGTCTGTGTAGTTACTACAAGCCACGAAAATCGCATTTTCTATATAACCATGTATGTACTATTTCAGAAAGGAGCTGCAGAGTGCTTCTGTCACACTGCTCTCTGAAGGTAAGGTGCAACAACGTCAGGATTGTCACATTTGATAAATAACCATAGTAGAAATACTCCAAAACGAAGCTGGAGAAAGCTTCTCTCACAGTGCTCGCTGTTTGTGTAGTTACTACAAGCCACGAACATTGCATTTCCTATATAACCAAGTAAGAACTATTTCAGAAAGGAGCTGCAGAGTGCTTCTGTCACACTGTTCTCTGAAGGTAGGGTGCAACAACGCAAGGATTATCACATTTGATAAATAACCATAGGTGAAATATTCCAAAACGAAGCTGCAGAAAGCTTCTATCACAGTGCTCACTGTTTGTGTAGTTACTACAAGCCACGAACTTTGTATTTCCTATATAACCATTCAAAAAGGAGCTGCAGAGTGCTTCTGTCACACTGCTCTCTGAAGGTAGGGTTCAACAACGCCAGGATTATCACATTTGATAAGTAACCATAGGTGAAATATTCCAAAACGATGCTGCAGAAAGCTTCTCTCACGGTGCTCGCTGTTTGTGTAGTTACTACAAGTCACGAACATCGCTTTTCCTATATAACCATGTAAGAACTATTTCAGACTGTAGCTGCAGAGTGCTTCTGTCACACTGGCCGCTGAAGGTAGGGTGCAACAACGTCAGGATTATCACATTTGATATATAACCATAAGTGAAATATTCCAAAACGACACTGCAGAGAGCTTCTCTCACGGTGCTCGCTGTTTGTGCAGTTACTACAAGCCACGAACTTCGCATTTCCGATATGACCATGTAAGAACTATTTCAGATTGAAGCTGCAGAGTGCTTCTGTCACACTGCTCTCTGAAGGTAGGGTGCAACAACGATAGGATTATCACATTTGATAGATAACCATAGGTGAAATATTCCAAAACGATGCTGCAGAAAGCATCTCTCACGATGCTCGCTGTTTGTGTAGTTACTACAAGCCACGAACATCGCATTTCCTATATAACCATGTTAAGTACTATTTCAGAAAGGAGCTGCAGAGTGCTTCTGTCACACTGCTCTCTGAAGGTAGGGTGCAACAAAGGTAGGATTATCACATTTGATAGGTAACCATAGGTGAAATATTAAAAAACGATGCTGCACAAAGCTTCTCTCACGATGCTCGCTGTTTGTGTAGTTACTACAAGCCACGAACATCGCATTTTCTATATAACCATGGAAGAACTATTTCAGAAAGGAGCTGCAGAGTGCTTCTGTCACACTGTTCTCTGAAGGTAGGATGCAACAACGAGAGGATTATCACATATGATAAATAACCTTAGGTGAAATAATCCAAAACGAAATTGCAGAAAGCTTCTCTCACGTTGCTGGCTGTTTGTGTAGTTACTACAAGCCACGAACATCGTATTTCCTATATAACCATTCAAAATGAGCTGCAGAGTGCTTCTGTCACACTGCTCTCTGAAGGTAGGGTTCAACAACGCCAGGATTATCACATTTGATAAATAACCATAGGTGAAATATTGCAAAACGAAGCTGCAGAAAGCTTCTCTCACGCTGCTCGCTGTTTGTGTAGTTACTACAAGCCACGAAAGTAGCATTTTCAATACAACCATGTAAGTACTATTTCAGAAAGGAGCTGCAAAATGCTTCTGTCACACTGCTCTCTGAAGGTAAGGTGCAACAACGTCAGGATTATCACATTTGATAAATAACCATAGTAGAAATATTCCAAACCGAAGTTGCAGAAAGTTTCTCTCACAGAGCTCGCTGTTTGTGTAGTTACTACAAGCCACGAACATCACTTTTCCTATATAACCATGTAAGAACTATTTGAGAAAGGAGCTGCAGAGTGCTCCTGTCACACTGCTCTCTGAAGGTAGGCTGCAACAACGCAAGGATTATCACGTTTGATAAATAACCAAGGGTGAAATATTCCAAAACGAAGCTGCAGAAAGCTTCTATCACAGTGCTCGCTGTTTGTGTAGTTACTACAAGCCACGAACATCGCATTTCCTACATTACCATGTAAGAACTATTTATGAGAGGAGCTGCAGAGTACTTCTGCCACACTGCTCTCTAAATGTAGGGTGCAACAACGCCAGGATTATCACATTTGATCAATAACCATAGGTGGATATTCCAAAACGATGCTGCAGAAAGCTTCTCTCACGGTGCTCGCTGTTTGTGTAGTTACTACAAGTCACGAGCATCGCTTTTCCTATATAACCATGTAAGAACGATTTCAGACTGGAGCTGCAAAGTGTTTCTGTCACACTGGCCTCTGAATGTAGGGTGCAACATCGCCAGGATTATCACATTTGGTAAATAACCATATGTGAAATATTCCAAAATCGAAGCTGCAGAAAGCTTCTCACGGTGCTCGCTGTTTGTATAGTTACTGCAAGCCACGAACATCGCAGTTCCTATATAACCATGTAAGATCTATTTCAGAAAGGAGCTGCAGAGTGCTTCTGTCCCACTGCTCTCTGAAGGTAGGGTGCAACAACGCCAGGATTATCACATTTGATAAATAATCATTGGTGAGATATTCCAAAGCGAAACTGCAGAAAGCTTCACTCACGGTGATCGCTGTTTGTGTAGTTACTGCAAGCCACGAACATCGCATTTCCTATATAACCATCTAAGAACTATTTCAGAAAGGAGCTGCAGAGTGCATCTGTCCCACTGCTCTCTGAAGAAAGGGTGCATCAACGCCAGGATTATCACATTTGATAAATAACCATATGTGAAATATTCCAAAACGAAGCTGCAGAAAGCTTCTCGCACAGTGCTCGCTGTTTGTGTAGTTACTACAAGCCACGAACATCATATTTCCTATATAACCACGTAAGAACTATTTCAGAAAGGAGCTGCAGAGTGCTTCTGTCACGCTGCTCTGAAGGTAGGGTGCAACAACGCCAGGATTATGAAATTTGATAAATAACCATAGGTGAAATATTCAAAAACGAAGCTGCAGAAAGCTTCTCTCATGGTGTTTGCTGTTTGTGTAGTTACTACAACGCCAGGATCATCGCATTTCCTATATAACCATGTACAAACGATTTCAGAAATGAGCTGCAGAGTGCTTCTGTCACACTACTCTCTGAAGGTAGGGTGCAACAACGCCAGGATTATCACATTTGATAAATTACCATAGGTGAATTATTCCAAAGCGAAGCAGCAGAAAGCTCCTTTTTCGGTGCTCGCTGTTTGTGTAGTTACTACAAGCCACGAACATCGCATTTCCTATATAACCGTGTAAGAACTATTTTAGAAAGGAGCTGCAGAGTGCTTCTGTCCCACTGCTCTCTGAAGGTAGGGTGCAACAACGCCAGGATTATCACACTTGATAAATAACCATAGGTGACATATTCCTAAACGAAGCTGCAGAAAGCTTCTCTCACGGTGCTCGCTGTTTGTGTAGTTTTTACAACGCTACGATCATCGCATTACCTATATAACCATGTAAGAACTAGATCTGAAAGGATCTGCAGAGTGCTACTGTCACACTGCTCCCTGAAGGTAAGGTGCAACAACGCCATGATTATCACATTTGATAAATAACCATAGGTGAAATATTCCAAAACGAAGCTGCAGAAAGCTGCTCTCACGGTGCCCGCTGTTTGTGTACTTACTACAAGTCACGAACATCGCATTTCCAATATAACCATGTAAGAACTATTTCAGAAAGGAGCTGCAGAGTCTTCTGTCACACTGCTCTCTGAAGGTAGTGTGCAACACCGCCAGGATTATCACATTTGATAAATAACCATCGGTGAAATATTCCAAAACGAAGCTGCAGAAAGCTTCTCTCACGGTGCTCGCTGTTTGTGTAGTTACTACAAGCCACGAACATCGCATTTCCTATATAACCATGTAATAACTATATCAGAAAGGAGCTGCAGAGTGCTTGTGTCACACTGCTCTCTGAAGGTAGGGTGCAACAACGCCAGGATTATCACATTTGATAAACAACCATAGGTGAAATATTCCAAAACGAAGCTGGAGAAAGCCTCTCTCACGGTGCTCGCTGTTTGTGTAGTTACTGCAAGCCACGAACATCGCATTTCCTATATAACCATGTATGAACTATTTCAGAAAGGAGCTGCAGAGTGCTTCTGTCACGCTGCTCTGAAGGTAGGGTGCAACTACGTCAGGATTATGAAATTTGATAAATAACCATAGGTGAAATATTAAAAAACGAAGCTGCAGAAAGCATCTCTCATGGTGTTTGCTGTTTGTGTAGTTACTACAACACCACGATCATTGCATTTCCTATATAACCATGTAAGAACTATTTCAGAAATTAGCTGCAGAGTGCATGTGTCCCACTGCTCTCTGAAGAAAGGGTGCATCAACGCCAGGATTATCACATTTGATAAATAACCATGTGTGAAATATTCCAAAACGAAGCTGCAGAAAGCTTCTCTCACAGTGCTCGCTGTTTGTGTAGTTACTACAAGCCACGAACATCATATTTCCTATATAACCATGTAAGAACTATTTCAGAAAGGAGCTGCAGAGTGCTTCTGTCACGCTGCTCTGAAGGTAGGGTGCAACAACGCCAGGATTATGAAATTTGATAAATAACCATAGGTGAAATATTCAAAAACGAAGCTGCAGAAAGCTTCTCTCATGGTGTTTGCTGTTTGTGTAGTTACTACAACGCCACGATCATCGCATTTCCTATATAACCATGTACGAACGATTTCAGAAATGAGCTGCAGAGTGCTTCTGTTACTCTACTCTCTGAAGGTAGGGTGCAACAACGCCAGGATTATCACATATGATAAATAACTATAGGTGAATTATTCCAAAGCGAAGCAGCAGAAAGCTCCTTTTTCGGTGCTCGCTGTTTGTGTAGTTACTACAAGCCACGAACATCGCATTTCCTATATAACCGTGTAAGAACTATTTTAGAAAGGAGCTGCAGAGTCTTCTGTCACACTGCTCTCTGAAGGTAGGGTGCAACACCGCCAGGATTATCACATTTGATAAATAACCATAGGTGACATATTCCTAAACGAAGCTGCAGAAAGCTTCTCTCACGGTGCTCGCTGTTTGTGTAGTTACTACAACGCTACGATCATCGCATTCCCTATATAACCATGTAAGAACTAGATCTGAAAGGATCTGCAGGGTGCTACTGTCACACTGCTCCCTGAAGGTAATGTGCAACAACGCCATGATTATCACATTTGATAAATAACCATAGGTGAAATATTCCAAAATGAAGCTGCAGAAAGCTACTCTCACGGTGCCCGCTGTTTGTGTACTTACTACAAGTCACGAACATCGCATTTCCAATATAACCATGTAAGAACTATTTCAGAAAGGAGCTGCAGAGTCTTCTGTCACACTGCTCTCTGAAGGTAGGGTGCAACACCGCCAGGATTATCACATTTGATAAATAACCATCGGTGAAATATTCCAAAACGAAGCTGCAGAAAGCTTCTCTCACGGTGCTCGCTGTTTGTGTAGTTACTACAAGCCACGAACATCACATTTCCTATATAACCATGTAATAACTATATCAGAAAGGAGCTGCAGAGTGCTTGTGTGACACTGCTCTCTGAAGGTAGGGTGCAACAACGCCAGGATTATCACATTTGATAAACAACCATAGGTGAAATATTCCAAAACGAAGCTGCAGAAAGCCTCTCTCACGGTGCTCGCTGTTTGTGTAGTTACTGCAAGCCACGAACATCGCATTTCCTATATAACCATTTATGAACTATTTCAGAAAGGAGCTGCAGAGTGCTTCTGTCTCGCTGCTCTGAAGGTAGGGTGCAACTACGTCAGGATTATGAAATTTGATAAATAACCATAGGTGAAATATTAAAAAACGAAGCTTCAGAAAGCTTCTCTCATGGTGTTTGCTGTTTGTGTAGTTACTACAACACCACGATCATTGCATTTCCTATATAACCATGTAAGAACGATTTCAGAAATGGGCTGCAGAGTGCTTCTGTCACACTACTCTCTGAAGGTAGGGTGCAACAACGCCAGGATTATCACATTTGATAAATAACCATAGGTGAAATATTCCAAAATGAAGATGCAGAAAGCTTCTCTCACGGTGCTCGCTGTTTGTGTAGTTACTACAAGCCACGAACATCGCATTTCATATATAACCATGTAATAACTATATCAGAAAGGAGCTGCAGAGTGCTTGTGTGACACTGATCTCTGAAGGTAGGGTGCAACAACGCCAGGATTATCACATTTGATAAATAACCATAGGTGAAATATCCAAAAACGAAGCTGCAGAAAGCTTCTCTCACGGTGCTCGCTGTTTGTGTAGTTACTATAAGCCACGAACATCGCATTTGCTGTATAATCATGTGAGAACTATATCAGAAAGGAGCTGCAGAGACTTTCTGTCACACTGCTCTATGAAGGTAGGGTGCAACAACGCAGGATTATCACATTTGATAAATAACCATAGGTGAAATATTCCAAAACGAAGCTGCAGAAAGCTTCTCTCACGGTGCTCGCTGTTTGTGTAGTTACTACAAGTCATTAACATCGCATTTCCTATATAACCAAGTAATAACTATTTCAGAAAGGAGTTGCAGAGTGCTTCTGTCACTCTACTCTCTGAAGGTAGGGTGCAACAACGCCAGGATTATCACATTTGATACATAACCATAGGTGAAATATTCCAAAACGAAGCTGCTGAAATCTTCTCTCTCAGTGCACGCTATTTGCGTAGTTACTACAACGCCACGATCATCGCTTTTCCTATATAACCATGTAAGAACTATAAGAGAAAAGTGCTGCAGAGTGCTTCTGTCACACTGCTCTCTGAAGGTAGGGTGCAACAACGCCAGGATTGTCACATTTGATACATAATCATAGGTGAAATTTTCCAAAACGAAGCTGCAGAAAGCTTCTCTCACGGTGCTCGCTGTTTGTGTAGTTACTACCACGCCACGATCATCGCATTATCTATATAACCATGTAAGAACTAGATCTGAAAGGATCTGCAGAGTGCTACTGTCACACTGCTCCCTGAAGGTAAGGTTCAACAACGCCATGATTATCGCATTTGATAATTAACCATAGGTGAATATTCCAAAACGAAGCTGCTGAAAACGTGTCTCACGGTGCTCGCTGTTTGTGTAGTTACTGCAAGCCACGAACATCGCATTTCCTATATATCCATGTAAGAACTATTTCAGAAAGGAGCTGCAGCGTGCTTCTGTCACACTGCTCTCTGAAGGTAGGGTGCAACAACGCCAGGATTATGACCTTTGATAAATAACCATAGGTGAAATATTCCAAAATGAGCCTGCAGAAAGCTTCTCTTACGGTGCTCGCTGTTTGTGTGGTTACTACAAGCCTTGAACATCGCATTTCCTATATAACCATGTAAGAACTATTTCAGAAAGGAGCTGCAGAGTGCTTCTGTCCCACTGCTCTCTGAAGGTAGGGTGCAACAACGCCAGGATTATCACATTTGATACATAACCATAGGTTAAATATTCCAAAACGAAGCTGCAGAAAGCTTCTCTCACGGTGCTTGCTGTTTATGTAGTTACTACAAGCCACGAACATCGCATTTCCTATATAACCATGTAAGAACTTCTTCAGAAAGGAGCTGCAGGGTGCTTCTGTCACACTGCACTCTGAAGGTAGGGTGCAACAACGCCAGGATTATCACAATTGATAAATAACCATAGGTGAAATATTCCAAAACGAAGCTGCATAAAGCTTCTCGCACAGTGCTCGCTGTTTGTGTAGTTACTACAAGCTACGAACATCTCATTTCCTATGTAATCATGTAAGAACTGTTTCAGAAAGGAGCTGCAGAGTGCTTCGGTCACACTGCTCACTGAAGGTAGGGTGCAACAACGCGAGGATTATCACATTTGATACATAACCATAGGTGAAATATTCCAAAACGAGGCTGCAGAAAGTTTCTCCAACAGTGCTCGCTGTTTGTGTAGTTACTACAAGCCACGAACATCGCATTTCCCATATGACCATTTTTTTTTTTTTTTTTTGTGGCTTTAGGGCGCACAACTTCAACGGTCATTAGCGCCCAGACTACGTGAGGAATGCACCGCGCAGACCGTCAGCAACTGCCCACAGGGGCAGAACGGCGCCGGCGCATCCGTCAGCAGATGGCGATGGCTGAACCGGCAGTGGCCAATTCGTAACCGGGCCAAAACGACCTCCTCCCGCCGAGAAAGGCGTGAGGAGGACGTCCAAGCCACGGGAAGAGGTTTCAGGGCCCGAAGTTTGTTGTCTGTAAGTGCAGCCCAATCGGCATGCCACTGCGATAAAATGTGCCGACAAATGACCCTGCTACAATCTGACGAAGGGACACAACAAGATGCTGTCCGAGGCTGGAGGACCGCAGCCTTGGCCGCGGCATCTGCAGCTTCGTTCCCAGGGAGCCCGACATGGCCAGGAACCCACATAAAGCTAACCGGAGAACCGACGTCCACCAGCTGCTGAAGAGAGCGTTGGATCCGGTGCACGAAAGGGTGAACCGGGTACGGATCACTGAGGCTCTGGATAGCGCTGAGGGAATCGGAGCAGATGATATATGCAGAATGTCGGTGGCGGCAGATGTAAAGGACAGCCTGGTAGAGGGCAAAGAGCTCAGCTGTGAAGACCGAACAAAGGCCATGGAGCCAGTATTTGAAACTTTGTGCCCCGACAATAAAGGAACACCCAACCCCGTCATTGGTCTTAGAGTCATCTGTATAAATGAAGGTCATATTAATGAACTTCGAGCGAGGTTCGATAAAACGGGAGCGGTAGACTGAACCGGGGGTAACCTCCTTCAGGAGCGAGCAGAGGTCAAGGTGGACGCGAACCTGAGCCTGGAGCCAAGGTGGCGTGTGGCTCTAGCCCACTCGAAAGGTTGCAGGGAGTGAAAAATTAAGGTGTTGAAGGAGGCGACGAAAGCGAACTCCAGGGGGTAGCAGGGCAGAGACATACAACCTATATTGACTGTCGAGAGAGTCATCAAAAAAGGAACGATAAGACGGGTGGTCGGGCATTGCCAGTAGCCAACAGGCATACCGACAAAGCAGTATATCGCGCCGGTAGGTGAGTGGCAACTCACCAGCGTCAGCATGAAGACTCTCGACTGGACTAGTATAAAAGGCACCGATCGCAAGTCGTAAACCCCGATGTTGTATGGAGTTGAGGCGGCGTAAGATGGATGGCCGTGCAGAGGAGTATACGAAGCTCCCATAATCCAGCTTGGAGCGGACGATCGACCGATATAGACGAAGCAGGACGGTTCGATCCGCTCCCCACGACATACCACTGAGAACACGGAGGACATTTAGAGAACGGGTACAACGGGCAGCCAAATATGACACATGTGGAGACCAACTAAGTTTCCTGTCAAATGTAAGACCTAAAAATTTTGTTGTCTCCACGAATGGGAGAGCAACGGGACCGAGTCGTAAGGACGGTGGGAGAAACTCTTTGTAGCGCCAGAAGTTAATACAGACCGTCTTCTCGGCAGAAAAACGGAAGCCATTGGCGACACTCCAGGAGTAAAGATGGTCAAGAGAACGCTGAAGACAGCGCTCCAGGAAACACGTACGCTGCGCGCTGCAATAGATGGTAAAATCGTCCACGAAAAGGGAGCCTGATACATCAGCTGGGAGGCAATCCATTATTGGATTGATCGCTATGGTGAAGAGAGCGACGCTCAAAACTGAGTCCTGTGGCACCCCATTCTCCTGGTGAAAGGTGTCTGACAGGACAGAACCCACACGTACCCGAAACTGTCGATCCATTAAAAAGGAACGAATAAAAAGAGGGAGGCGACCGCGAAGGCCCCATGTATGCATGGTGCAGAGAATGCCCGCCCTCCAACAGGTGTCGTAAGCCTTCTCCAAATCAAAGAACACAGCCGCGGTCGGGCGCTTCCGCAAGAAGTTATTCATAATGAAGGTCGACAAGGTAACCAGATGGTCGACAGCAGAGCGGCGCCTACGAAATCCACATTGTACATTGGTAAGTAGGCGTCGAGACTCGAGCAGCCAAACCAATCGAGAGTTAACCATTCGCTCCATCACTTTACAGACACAGCTGGTAAGCGAGATGGGTCGATAACTGGAAGGCAAGTGCTTGTCCTTCCCCGGCTTAGGAAACGGGACAACAATAGACTCGCGCCAGCATGCGGGAACATGTCCCTCAATCCAGATGCGATTGTAAGTACGAAGAAGAAAACCTTTACCCGCAGGAGAAAGGTTCTTCAGCATCTGAATATGAATAGAATCAGGCCCTGGAGCGGAGGACCGTGATCGGCCAAGTGCGTTTTCGAGTTCCCGCATGGTGAATGGGGCATTATAACTGTCACGATTCGAATAGCGGAAGTTAGGTGGCCTAGCCTCCTCTGCCTGTTTGCGGGGGAGGAAGGCAGGGTGGTAACGAGCGGAGCTCGAAACCTCGGCGAAAAAGCGGCTGAAGGCATTGGAGACATCCTCAGGGGCCACAAGGACGTCATTCGTGACCGTCAAGCCAGAAACTGGTGAGTGGACCTTAGTGCCAGATAGCCGGCGCAGGCTACCCCAGACAACAGAAGAAGGAGTAAAACTGTTGAAGGTGCTTGTGAAAGCAGCCCAGCTGGCTTTCTTGCTTTCTTTAATAACACGACGACACTGAGCACGTAATCGTTTATAATTGATACAATTCGCCACTGTAGGGTGGCGTTTAAAGGTGCGTAAAGCACATCGACGAGCACGTAAAGCGTCTCTACATGCTGCAGTCCACCAGGGGACCGGTACGCGACGTGGAGAAGAAGTAGCGTGGAGGATGGAATATTCAGCAGCAGCGAGAATGACTTCCGTGAGGTGTCCGACCTGACGATCGCAGTTTGTGAAGGTTTGATCCTGAAAGGTCGCCCTGGAAGAGAAGAGCCCCCAGTCTGCCTTGGAGATGGTCCAACTAGAGGAGCATGGAGAGGGGGTATGCTGTAGGAGATGGATAACACACGGGAAGTGGTCGCTCGAATATGTATCAGAAAGTGCATACCACTCAAACCGGCGTGCAAGTTGGGGAGTACATATAGAGAGGTCTAAATGGGAATAGGTGTGAGATGTGTCCGAAAGAAAAGTAGGAGCGCCAGTATTGAGGCAGACAAGGTTGAGCTGGTTGAAAAGGTCTGCGAACAGGGAGCCCCTCGGGCAGGATGCTGGAGAGCCCCATTGAAGTCTCCAGTTAACAAAAATGGTGCAGGTAGCTGAGCAATAAGTTGCATCATGTCTGCCCTGGTAATGGCAGAGGACGATGGAGTGTAAACGGTACAAATGGAAAATGTAAAAGTGGGGAGAGTAATGTGGATGGCAACTGCCTGCAGGCCGGTGTGCAACGTGATGGGATCATAGTAAATATCATCCCGGACCAGCAACATAACCCCTCCATGAGCCGGGATACCTACCACAGGGGGTAGGTCAAAACGCACAGAGGTGTAGTGTGCCAAGGCAATTTGATCGCGTGGGCGTAGCTTCGTTTCCTGGAGGGCTACGACGAGCGGATGGTGCAAGCGGAGCAGCAACTTCAAGTCCTCTCGATTGGAGTGAATGCTGCGAATATTCCAGTGAATAAGTGCCATCGTAAGAAAAGGAAGATAAAAGAAGGGGTCACCTCGAAGGCCGCGGAGGGCCTTGCTTCGAGCGAGCACTGCCGCCGCTATCAGTAGGCGGACAGTCTTCGTCCATTGGGTCTATAGGTTCATCGGCCATCTTGGGAAGATGGCCGGGAGGGGGGGGCTTCCTCTGCCGGTGAACGGCCAGATGTTCGGCTACCAGCGGTGCGGCCAGGCGAAACGGATGACGGCCTGGGGCAGCAACCGCTGGGTGGCGCAGGAGAAGAAATGCGCCGTGGCGGAGAAGGAGAACTGTGCTTCCTAGGAGCCTTCTTGGAAGGTCGTTTGGTGGAAGTACCGGTCGAAGGCTGGGAGGTCGAGGTACGTAGGAAGTCTGCACGGGATGGTTCCTTCTTAAAGGCCCGTGCATCTGACTTCTGGGTCTTCGTCTTGGCAGAAGCTGATGAAGGTGCTTGTGTCTGAGGGGTGACGGGAGGAAGAGGAGACGTCGACCGGGCGATCTTAGCACTGGCCGAACGGACAACCGTGGTGCTGAAGGTCAGATCGCATGTCTGGGTTGCCACCTCCCTGGTAGTCCGAGGAGAGGCGAGGACAGTACTGTATTTCCCCACTGGGAGCAGCGTGGGCTTCCTACTAGCCAATAGCTTGCGAGCAGCTGAGGTGGACACTTTCTCTTTGACCCGAATTTCTTGGATACAGCGTTCTTCCTTATAGACAGGACAGTCACGGTAGGATGCGGCATGGTCACCCTGACAGTTCACACAACGAGGAGACGGAAGTGGACAGTCACCCTCATGGGCATCCCTGCCACAAGTGACACATTTAGCCGCATTGGAACAAGACTGTCGAGTGTGATTGAAACGCTGACACTGGTAACAGCGCGTAGGTGTCGGGACATAGGGGCGAACAGAAATAACCTCGTAGCCCGCCTTGATGCGCGATGGGAGCTTAACACTATCAAAGGTCAAGAAAAGTGTCCGGATCGGTACAAGGTCATTGTTGACCTTTTTCATGACCCTATGGACAGCCGTCACGCCCTGCTCAGAGAGGAAAGATTGAATCTCCTCGTCAGTCAGTCCGTCGAGGGAGCTAGTATAGACCACACCACGAGACGAATTCAAAGTTCGGTGAGCCTCCACCCGCACAGGGAACGTGTACAGGAGTGTGGCCCGAAGCAGTTTTTGTGCCTGAAAGGCGCTCTCAGTTTCTAGTAATAAGGTACCATTACGCAACCTGGTACAAGATTTGACAGAGCCGGCTATGGCATCGACACCCTTCTGGATAACAAAAGGGTTGACAGAGGAAAAATCCTTTCCGTCCTCAGATCGAGAAACGACGAGGGAATGTGGGGCAGGCGGTAGTACTTTTGTCACTGATGGCTGGTCACGTTTCCGTTTTTGAACAGAAGTCGAGACAGATGGAGTGAAATCCATTGCGGAGGAATCCCCCATGATTGCCAGCGTCTCCGATGGCGCGCTCCTTCCTTGTGGGGACCCTCTCAGAGAGCACTCCCGCTTTAGGTGAATGTTTACACCTCAGGTCACACCTCCCGAGAACCAGACGGAGGGACCAATCGCCATGGTCAGAAGGTATCAGCTCAGGCAATCACCCCTCCCCGGGCCTGGCCTTTACCAGGGGGTACGCGCGTGCCTTACATGTCTACCCAGGGCGGGGAATTACGCGTTACCCCGTCACCGGCTACGCGTGCGAACGCGTGGGTCGGCCGTCAGGCACGCACAGGGTGGAAGGAAGAAGAGGAAAAGGAGGAGAGAGAGGGAGAGAGAGGACAGACTGTCTCAAACGCCGAGGCGGAGACCAGAGAAGGCAAGGAGAAGAAGACAAGGAGAAGAAGGCAATGAGAAGAAGGCAATGAGAAGAAGGCAATGAGAAGAAGGCAATGAGAAGAAGGCAAGGGAAAGAGTAAGGAAGACAGTGAGGTGGAAAAGAGCAAAGAAAGGAACCAACCAAAGGAAGGAAGAAGCGAGAAGTGAAGAAGCGAAATGACCGCAAATAGAGGTCGTGGAACCGTTCGTCTCCGGACGCAAGCGCTAACGCCCCCCTTGAGGGGGTGGGACTCCTTTTAGTCGCCTCTTACGACAGGCAGGAATACCTCGGGCCTATTCTAATCCCCGGACCCACAGGGGGGTTACATGACCATGTAAGAACTATGTCAGAAAGGAGCTGCAGAGTGCTTCTGGCACACTGCTCTCTGAAGGTAGGGTGCAACAACGCCAGGATTATTACATTTGATAAATAACCATAGGTGAAATATTCCAGAACGAATCTGTAGAAAGTTTCTCTCACGTTGCTCGCTGTTTGTGTAGTTACTACAAGCCAAGAACATAGCATTTCCTATATAACCATGTAAGAACTATTTCAGAAAGAAGCTGCAGAGTGCTTCTGTCACACTGCTCTCTGAAGGTAGGGTGCAACAACGCCAGGATTATTACATTTGATAAATAACCATAGGTGAAATATTCCAAAACGAAGCTGCATAAAGCTTCTCTCACAGTGCTCGCTGTTTGTGTAGTTACTACAAGCCACGAACATCGCATTTCCTATGTAACCATGTAAGAACTATTTCGGAAAGGAGCTGGAGAGTGCTTCTGTCCCACTGCTCTCTGAAGGTAGGGTGCAACAACGTCAGGATTATCACATTTGATAAATAACCATAGGTGAAATATTCCAAAAAGAAGAAGCAGGAAGCTCCTTTCGCGATGCTCGCTGTTTGTGTAGTTACTACAATCCACGAACATCGCATTTCCTATGTAACCATGTAAGAACTATTTCAGAAAGGAGCTGCAGAGTGCTTCTGTCCCACTGCTCTCTGAAGGTAGGGTGCAACTCCAGGATTAACAAATTTGTTACATAACCATAGGTGAAATATTCCAAATCAAGGCTTCAGATAGCTTCTCTCACAGTGCTCGCTGTTTGTGTAGTTACTACAAGCCACGAACATCGCATTTCCTACATGACGATGTACGAACTATGTCAGAAAGGAGCTGCAGAGTGCTTCTGTCACACTGCTCTCTGAAGGTAGGGTGCAACAACGCCAGGATTATGACATTTGATAAATAACCATAGATGAATTATTACAAAACGAAGCTGCAGAAATCTTCTCACTGTGCTCGCTGTTTGTGTAGTTACTACAAGCCACGAACATCGCATTTCCTATATAACCGTGTAATAACTATTTCAGAAAGGGGCTACAGAGTGCTTCTGTCACACTGCTCTCTGAAGGTAAGGTGCAACAACGTCAGGATTATCACATTTGATAAATAACCATAGGTGAAATATCCCAAAACGAAGCTGCTGAAAACTTCTCTCACGGTGCTCGGTGTCTGTATAGTTACTACAAGCCATGAACATCGCATTTCCTATATAACCATTTAAGAACTACTTCAGAAAGGAGCTGCAGAGTGCATCTGTCACACTGCTCTCTGAAGGTAGGGTGCAACAACGATAGGATTATCACATTTGATAGATAACCATAGGTGAAATATTCCAAAACGATGCTGCAGAAAGCATCTCTCACGATGCTCGCTGTTTGTGTAGTTACTACAAGCCACGAACATCGCATTTCCTATATAACCATGTTAAGTACTATTTCAGAAAGGAGCTGCAGAGTGCTTCTGTCACACTGCTCTCTGAAGGTAGGGTGCAACAACGGTAGGATTATCACATTTGATAGGTAACCATAGGTGAAATATTCCAAAACGATGCTGCAGAAAGCTTCTCTCACGATGCTCACTGTTTGTGTAGTTACTACAAGCCACGAACATCGCATTTTCTATATAACCATGGAAGAACTATTTGAGAAAGGAGCTGCAGAGTGCTTCTGTCACACTGCTCTCTGAAGGTAGGGTGCAACAACGCAAGGATTATCACGTTTGATAAGTAACCATAGTAGAAATATTCCAAACCGAAGTTGCAGAAAGCTTCTCTCACAGAGCTCGCTGTTTGTGTAGTTACTACAAGCCACGAACATCACATTTCCTATATAACCATGGAAGAACTATTTGAGAAAGGAGCTGCAGAGTGCTTCTGTCACACTGCTCTCTGAAGGTAGGGTGCAACAACGCAAGGATTATCACGTTTGATAAATAACCATAGGTGAAACATTCCAAAACGAAGCTGCAGAAAGCTTCTATCACACTGCTCGCTGTTTGTGTAGTTACTACAAGCCACGAACATCGCATTCCCTATATTACCATGTAAGAACTATTTCAGAGAGGAGCTGCAGAGTACTTCTGCCACACTGCTCTCTAAATGTAGGGTGCAACAACGCCAGGATTATCACATTTGATAAATAACCATAGGTGGATATTCCAAAACGATGCTGCAGAAAGCTTCTCTCACGGTGCTCGCTGTTTGTGTAGTTACTACAAGTCACGAACATCGCATTTTCTATATAACCATGTAAGAACTATTTCAGAAAGGAGCTACAGAGTGCTTCTGTCACACTGCTCTCTGAAGGTAGGGTGCAACAACGCCAGTATTATCACATTTGAGAAATAAGCATAGGTGAAATATTCCAAAATCGAAGCTGCAGAAAGCCTCTCTCACGGTGCTCGCTGTATGAGTAGTTACTACAAGCCACAAACATCGCATTTCCTATGTAACCATGTAAGAACTATTTCGGAAAGGAGCTGCAGAGTGCTTCTGTCCCACTGCTATCTGAAAGTAGGGTGCAACAACGCCAGGATTATCACATTTGTTAAATAACCATATGTGAAATATTCGACAAACGAAGCTGCAGAAAGCTTCTCTCACGATGCTCGCTGTTTGTGTAGTTACTACAAGTCACGAGCATCGCTTTTCCTATATAACCATGTAAGAACGATTTCAGACTGGAGCTGCAAAGTGCTTCTGTCACACTGGCCTCTGAATGTAGGGTGCAACATCGCCAGGATTATCACATTTGGTAAATAACCATATGTGAAATATTCCAAAATCGAAGCTGCAGAAAGCTTCTCACGGTGCTCGCTGTTTGTATAGTTACTGCAAGCCACGAACATCGCAGTTCCTATATAACCATGTAAGAACTATTTCAGAAAGGAGCTGCAGAGTGCTTCTGTCCCACTGCTCTCTGAAGGTAGGGTGCAACAACGCCAGGATTATCACATTTGATAAATAATCATTGGTGAGATATTCCAAAGCGAAGCTGCAGAAAGCTTCACTCACGGTGCTCGCTGTTTGTGTAGTTACTGCAAGCCACGAACATCGCATTTCCTATATAACCATGTAAGAACTATTTCAGAAAGGAGCTGCAGAGTGCATCTGTCACACTGCTCTCTGAAGGTAGGGTGCAACAACGATAGGATTATCACATTTGATAGATAACCATAGGTGAAATATTCCAAAACGATGCTGCAGAAAGCATCTCTCACGATGCTCGCTGTTTGTGTAGTTACAACAAGCCACGAACATCGCATTTCCTATATAACCATGTTAAGTACTATTTCAGAAAGGAGCTGCAGAGTGCTTCTGTCACACTGCTCTCTGAAGGTAGGGTGCAACAACGGTAGGATTATCACATTTGATAGGTAACCATAGGTGAAATATTCCAAAACGATGCTGCAGAAAGCTTCTCTCACGATGCTCACTGTTTGTGTAGTTACTACAAGCCACGAACATCGCATTTTCTATATAACCATGGAAGAACTATTTCAGAAAGGAGCTGCAGAGTGCTTCTGTCACTCTGTTCTCTGAAGGTAGGATGCAACAACGAGAGGATTATCACATATGATAAATAACCTTAGGTGAAATAATCCAAAAAGAAACTGCAGAAAGCTTCTCTCACGTTGCTCGCTGTTTGTGTAGTTACTACAAGCCACGAACTTCGTATTTCCTATATAACCATTCAAGAAGGAGCTGCAGAGTGCTTCTGTCACACTGCTCTCTGAAGGTAGGGTTCAACAACGCCAGGATTATCACATTTGATAAATAACCATAGGTGAAATATTCCAAATCAAGGCTTCAGATAGCTTCTCTCACAGTGCTCGCTGTTTGTGTAGTTACTACAAGCCACGAACATCGCATTTCCTATGTAACCATGTAAGAACTATTTCAGAAAGGAGCTGCAGAGTGCTTCTGTCCCACTGCTCTCTGAAGGTAGGGTGCAACTCCAGGATTAACAAATTTGTTACATAACCATAGGTGAAATATTCCAAATCAAGGCTTCAGATAGCTTCTCTCACAGTGCTCGCTGTTTGTGTAGTTACTACAAGCCACGAACATCGCATTTCCTACATGACGATGTACGAACTATGTCAGAAAGGAGCTGCAGAGTGCTTCTGTCACACTGCTCTCTGAAGGTAGGGTGCAACAACGCCAGGATTATGACATTTGATAAATAACCATAGATGAATTATTACAAAACGAAGCTGCAGAAATCTTCTCACTGTGCTCGCTGTTTGTGTAGTTACTACAAGCCACGAACATCGCATTTCCTATATAACCGTGTAATAACTATTTCAGAAAGGAGCTACAGAGTGCTTCTGTCACACTGCTCTCTGAAGGTAAGGTGCAACAACGTCAGGATTATCACATTTGATAAATAACCATAGGTGAAATATCCCAAAACGAAGCTGTTGAAAACTTCTCTCACGGTGCTCGGTGTCTGTATAGTTACTACAAGCCATGAACATCGCATTTCCTATATAACCATTTAAGAACTACTTCAGAAAGGAGCTGCAGAGTGCATCTGTCACACTGCTCTCTGAAGGTAGGGTGCAACAACGATAGGATTATCACATTTGATAGATAACCATAGGTGAAATATTCCAAAACGATGCTGCAGAAAGCATCTCTCACGATGCTCGCTGTTTGTGTAGTTACTACAAGCCACGAACATCGCATTTCCTATATAACCATGTTAAGTACTATTTCAGAAAGGAGCTGCAGAGTGCTTCTGTCACACTGCTCTCTGAAGGTAGGGTGCAACAACGGTAGGATTATCACATTTGATAGGTAACCATAGGTGAAATATTCCAAAACGATGCTGCAGAAAGCTTCTCTCACGATGCTCACTGTTTGTGTAGTTACTACAAGCCACGAACATCGCATTTTCTATATAACCATGGAAGAACTATTTCAGAAAGGAGCTGCAGAGTGCTTCTGTCACTCTGTTCTCTGAAGGTAGGATGCAACAACGAGAGGATTATCACATATGATAAATAACCTTGGGTGAAATAATCCAAAAAGAAACTGCAGAAAGCTTCTCTCACGTTGCTCGCTGTTTGTGTAGTTACTACAAGCCACGAACTTCGTATTTCCTATATAACCATTCAAGAAGGAGCTGCAGAGTGCTTCTGTCACACTGCTCTCTGAAGGTAGGGTTCAACAACGCCAGGATTATCACATTTGATAAATAACCATAGGTGAAATATTGCAAAACGAAGCTGCAGAAAGCTTCTCTCTCGCTGCTCGCTGTTTGTGTAGTTACTACAAGCCACGAAAATAGCATTTTCAATACAACCATGTAAATACTATTTCAGAAAGGAGCTGCAAAATGCTTCTGTCACACTGCTCTCTGAAGGTAAGGTGCAACAACGTCAGGATTATCACATTTGATAAGTAACCATAGTAGAAATATTCCAAACCGAAGTTGCAGAAAGCTTCTCTCACAGAGCTCGCTGTTTGTGTAGTTACTACAAGCCACGAACATCACATTTCCTATATAACCATGGAAGAACTATTTGAGAAAGGAGCTGCAGAGTGCTTCTGTCACACTGCTCTCTGAAGGTAGGGTGCAACAACGCAAGGATTATCACGTTTGATAAATAACCATAGGTGAAATATTCCAAAACGAAGCTGCAGAAAGCTTCTATCACACTGCTCGCTGTTTGTGTAGTTACTACAAGCCACGAACATCGCATTTCCTATATTACCATGTAAGAACTATTTCAGAGAGGAGCTGCAGAGTACTTCTGCCACACTGCTCTCTAAATGTAGGGTGCAACAACGCCAGGATTATCACATTTGATAAATAACCATAGGTGGATATTCCAAAACGATGCTGCAGAAAGCTTCTCTCACGGTGCTCGCTGTTTGTGTAGTTACTACAAGTCACGAACATCGCATTTTCTATATAACCATGTAAGAACTATTTCAGAAAGGAGCTACAGAGTGCTTCTGTCACACTGCTCTCTGAAGGTAGGGTGCAACAACGCCAGTATTATCACATTTGAGAAATAAGCATAGGTGAAATATTCCAAAATCGAAGCTGCAGAAAGCCTCTCTCACGGTGCTCGCTGTATGAGTAGTTACTACAAGCCACAAACATCGCATTTCCTATGTAACCATGTAAGAACTATTTCGGAAAGGAGCTGCAGAGTGCTTCTGTCCCACTGCTATCTGAAAGTAGGGTGCAACAACGCCAGGATTATCACATTTGTTAAATAACCATATGTGAAATATTCCACAAACGAAGCTGCAGAAAGCTTCTCTCACGATGCTCGCTGTTTGTGTAGTTACTACAAGTCACGAGCATCGCTTTTCCTATATAACCATGTAAGAACGATTTCAGACTGGAGCTGCAAAGTGCTTCTGTCACACTGGCCTCTGAATGTAGGGTGCAACATCGCCAGGATTATCACATTTGGTAAATAACCATATGTGAAATATTCCAAAATCGAAGCTGCAGAAAGCTTCTCACGGTGCTCGCTGTTTGTATAGTTACTGCAAGCCACGAACATCGCAGTTCCTATATAACCATGTAAGAACTATTTCAGAAAGGAACTGCAGAGTGCTTCTGTCCCACTGCTCTCTGAAGGTAGGGTGCAACAACGCCAGGATTATCACATTTGATAAATAATCATTGGTGAGATATTCCAAAGCGAAGCTGCAGAAAGCTTCACTCACGGTGCTCGCTGTTTGTGTAGTTACTGCAAGCCACGATCATCGCATTTCCTATATAACCATGTAAGAACTATTTCAGAAAGGAGCTGCAGAGTGCATCTGTCCCACTGCTCTCTGAAGAAAGGGTGCATCAACGCCAGGATTATCACATTTGATAAATAACCAAATGTGAAATATTCCAAAACGAAGCTGCAGAAAGCTTCTCTCACGGTGCTTGCTGTTTGTGTAGTTACTACAAGCCACGAACATCGCATTTCCGATATAACCACGTAAGAACTATTTCAGAAAGTATCTGCAGAGTGCTTGTGACACACTGCTCTCTGAAGATAGGGTGAAAAAAGGCCAGGATTATCACATTTGATAAATAACCATAGGTGAAATATTCCAAAACGAAGCTGCAGAAAGCTTCTCTCACAATGCTCGCTGTTTGTGTAGTTACTACAAGCCACGAACATCATATTTCCTATATAACCATGTAAGAACTATTTCAGAAAGGAGCTGCAGAGTGCTTCTGTCACGCTGCTCTGAAGGTAGTGTGCAACAACGCCAGGATTATGAAATTTGATAAATAACCATAGGTGAAATATTCAAAAACGAAGCTGCAGAAAGCTTCTCTCATGGTGTTTGCTGTTTGTGTAGTTACTACAACGCCAGGATCATCGCATTTCCTATATAACCATGTACGAACGATTTCAGAAATGAGCTGCAGAGTGCTTCTGTCACACTACTCTCTGAAGGTAGGGTGCAACAACGCCAGGATTATCACATTTGATAAATAAGCATAGGTGAATTATTCCAAAGCGAAGCAGCAGAAAGCTCCTTTTTCGGTGCTCGCTGTTTGTGTAGTTACTACAAGCCACGAACATCGCATTTCCTATATAACCGTGTAAGAACTATTTTAGAAAGGAGCTGCAGAGTGCTTCTGTCCCACTGCTCTCTGAAGGTAGGGTGCAACAACGCCAGGATTATCACACTTGATAAATAACCATAGGTGACATATTCCTAAACGAAGCTGCAGAAAGCTTCTCTCACGGTGCTCGCTGTTTGTGTAGTTACTACAACGCTACGATCATCGCATTGTGGCGGCAGCACCGTCCAACGCACGAAGGGCTGAACTATGGCACTGCCGACACAGGTAGGGGCAGCTGTACCGTTACGCGGAATTTCGGCAACGGTGCGTCGCACACCGGACCGCACGGGAACAAAGCTGCCAGCAGTGCGAGCTAGTCGACGCGACGCGACACACGTCTCCCCAGTTCTTCCGCCGCGGACCACGTGCGTCGAGTCAACGTGACTCCGCCGTAAATGCGTACGCGCGGTCGTGAACGCAGTCGCCGTTAAATTGTCTTTCGCTTCTTCGCGGACGTTACGGCGCCTCCGGTCGCGCCAAGAGCAGAACATTCTGTGACGCGGCCTTTTGTCTCGCTCGGTCCACGCGGTCGCGCCACGGCTCGTCACTGGAGTGTACACCCTCCGGGATCGGTGACCGAGCCGTGCCGCCGGTGCAACGCGCCTATATAGGCGGACATTAGCGAAGTATATTATTTGTCATTTATTGTAACGGCAGGAAAAATAAATGTGTCCTGTCCAGAAACCGCTTTAGTCATTTATTGCCACAAAGCCTCTCCCATGAGCATAGTGCGTGGGCGCGGCGGTAAATGCCGGTTCACTGCACATGAGCGACTGTAAGCGGGGATACCACACGTTCCCGCTTCACTGGTGACCCCGACGTGATCTGAGGCTAAAAAAACACGTGGTGACAAACGTTCGTCGGTACGAGAGACGTGGAACCGCGAGTAGGCTTGCGCGCATACGCCCGCGCCGAACAGTGCTCCGTAGTAATTTTTTTTTAACTAACTTTTTTTGTATTGTTTTTGTGTGCGTATATTTTGATCGCGGACTGCTTAGTGTTATTTTTTTCTTTTCGTGTGTTTCCCTTGTGTTATTTTCACTGTGTGCTTTCCTCTTGTACGAGGATTCGACTCTGAACTAAGATGGCGACACTAGAGGAGTTGCGAAAGACCGTCGAAGAACTGCTCGCACGCAACACGAGGCTAGAGAATGAGCTACATGCACGGACTACACGCGCGGACGCCGCGCAGCCGCAGACAGCTCAGGACAATGTTGGCGCGCAAATCCCCGCCACACCGACGCCTCCTACGACCGCCGGAACGCCGACAAGCGCTGGACGGGCATTGATCAGGCTGCCTCCCTTTTGGCCGCGCGACCCCGTGATGTGGTTCAGCCAGGTTGAGGCGGTATTTATGAGCAACCACGTGACCTGTGACCTGGCGAAATTTGGGCACGTGGTGAGCCAGCTGGACCAGAACTATGCGGCCGAAGTGCGGGATATAATCACCGCCCTACCGACGCAGTCGAGCTACAAACGGCTCAAGGAAGAGCTGATGCGGCGGATTTCGTCGTCAGAGGAACAGCGTGTGCACCAACTGCTGCGGCAAGAGGAATGCGGCGATCGGAGGCCCTCGCAATTCCTGCGCCACTTGCGGAGCCTCGCGCAGTCCGATATGGTGCCAGATTCGCTGTTGCGCACTATCTGGGTGCGCAGCCTCCCAGCTCAGGTGCAGGCAGTGATAGCCGCACAGACGGAGATGCAGCTGGACGCCGTCGCTAACTTGGCCGACAGGGTGCACGACGCGCTGACAACGGCGCCTAGCACCGCGGCTGCGGCAGCTTACGACTCCGTCCCCCCACCTCCGTGGCGGCCAGCGCCTCCCGCACACGCATCCGATGCCGACCTGCACCAGCTAGTGCAAAACTTGACTGCACAGGTGGCAGCTCTCTCGACGCAAGTCGACCGGTTGGCGCGCTCGCAGCAAGAGGGCAGCACGCGCCGCAGCGGTAGCAGACCGGGCGACAGGCGGCAGGGCTCGCGCAGCCGGCAACGCAGCAACAGCCGCTCCAACGGTACCCCGCCGACGTCACACCACGCACAAAGCGGCTACTGCTGGTACCACGCCCGCTTCGGCAACGAAGCAACCAGGTGCCGCGCTCCTTGCTCGCACCCAAACGCCAGCTGCGACCGGACCTAGGCGCACCCGGCTGCAATATGATATCGAAGCGTCTGTTTGTTGCGGAACGGGGGGCAGGCGTGAGGTACCTCGTCGACACGGGTTCGGACCTCTCGATCTTCCCCCGTTCTATGTTACGAGACCGCAGGCGGGCCGAGGCACTCTGCCTTACAGCGGCGAACAACTCCACTATTAAAACTTACGGCACACACAGCCGCAATATAGATTTAGGCCTACGGCGTACGTTCTCGTGGACTTTTACCGTGGCCGACGTCAATGAGCCGATCCTGGGCGCAGACTTTCTCGGCCACTACGGGCTACTGGCCGACATCGCAAACGGCCAGCTCATCGACGCCACGACTAAGTTAAAGATAGCGGGACAGCGCCGGCAGGCTGCATACTACAGCGTTAAACCCGTGAAGTGCCCCGGACCGTACGCTGACATTCTGGAACAATTCCCCGACCTCACCCGCCCAGCCGGTGCACCGAGAGACATCAAACATTCGACGGTGCACCACATAATAACCACACCCGGACCCCCCACATCGTGTCGCCCACGTCGACTCGCGCCGGACAGACTCGCAGCAGCAAAGGCAGAGTTCGAGGCCATGCTGCGGCAAGGCATCGTGCGACCATCGAGCAGCCCATGGTCATCGGCGTTGCATTTAGTGCCCAAGAAAGACAATTCGTGGCGCCCGTGTGGGGACTATCGCGCCCTTAATTCCCGAACGGTGCCGGACCCCTACCCAGTCCCACACCTTCAAGACTTCAGCTACGCCTTGGCGGGCTGCGCGGTGTTTAGCAAGATTGACTGCGCAAAGGCGTACACCCAAATTCCGGTGGCGCCCGAAGACATCGAAAAAACAGCCATCGTAACGCCCTTTGGGCTTTTCGAAAGCCTGTTTATGACTTTCGGTCTTCGGAATGCTGCCCAGACTTGGCAGCGGTTCCTGGACGGCGTCTTGCGAGGCTTGCCATTTTGCTTCGCGTACCTCGACGACATCTTGGTGTATTCCAAGTCGCCCGAACTCCACCGCCGCCACTTAACGACCATCTTTCAGCGCCTGAGTGAAGCCGACATCGTCATTAACCCCGCTAAATGCGAGTTCGGCGTGACGGAAATTGAGTTCCTCGGCCATTTAATTACGCCCACCGGATCGACACCGCTACCGGAGAAAGTTAAGGCAATACAGAACATGCCGCGTCCGCAGACGCACAAAGAATTACGACGCTACCTCGGCATGTTGAACTTTTATCGTCGACACCTGCCCAACGCCGCAGCGGTGCAAGAGCCACTGACTAAGGCGTTACAAGGTCCTATCTCTAAAGGGAAGACCCTCGTGAATTGGACAGACGCAATGGAGCAGAGCTTCACGGACTCAAAAAGGAATCTCGTGGAAGCGACGCTGCTCGCGCACCCGGTACATGACGCGGACTTAGCTGTAGTCGTGGACGCCAGCCAGGCCGCCATCGGCGCGGCGTTACAACAGCGCGTCGGCGGGAGTTGGCAGCCTCTCGGTTTTTTCTCTAAAAAGCTTTCCGATTCGCAACGTGCTTGGAGCGCTTATGACCGAGAGTTGCTTGCGGTGTACGCGGCGGTGAAATACTTCCGACCGTCCATAGAAGCCCGACAGTTCATCATTTTCACCGATCACAAACCCATTACCCACGCGTTCGAGAACAACCACACTAAGTGTTCACCGCGCCAACTCCAGCAGTTAGAGTACGTGTCGCAATTCACGACTGACATTCGGCACATTTCGGGGATAGACAATATCGTCGCCGATTGTTTGTCCCGAGCGTGTGCCGTTATTTCACCCCCTGTGAACTTTGAGGACGTGGCCCAAGTACAGGAGAGTGACGAAGAACTACACCGATTTCGTCACGACACTTCCAGCGGCCTGCAACTGGAGCTGGTGCCTGTCCCCGGCTCCGCACGGAAGATTTGGTGTGACACCTCAACCGGCACGCACCGACCGTTTCTCCCGGAGAAATTCCGACGCAGTGCCTTCGACCGTGTCCACGGACTGTCACACCCCGGCACCAACACCACTGCGACGCTCGTGGCTGCGCGTTTCGTCTGGCCCGGGCTTCGGAAGGACTGCCGCGAATGGGCGCGCACTTGCACGTCATGTCAGCGCGCCAAAGTCGGGAGGCACACCCACGCACCCGTGGGCACCTTCCCGGACGCGACACGCCGATTTGCACACGTCCACGTGGACCTCGTCGGCCCGCTTCCTCTCTCACAAGGCAAGCGGTACCTCCTAACAATGGTGGACCGCTTCACTCGCTGGCCGGAAGCAACGCCCGTCGCGGACGTCACAGCCGAGACCGTCGCCACCGCATTCGTCGACACCTGGGTGGCACGCTTCGGATGTCCCAGTCACGTGACAACTGATCGCGGCCGCCAGTTTGACTGCGCGTTGTTCACGCACGTCGCCAGACTGTGTGGCACCCGGTTACACAGGACAACCAGCTACCATCCGGCGTCGAATGGCATGGTCGAACGGTTCCACAGGACTCTCAAAGCCGCTCTAACCTGCCACGACACCTCATGGCCAGAGGCGCTCCCACTGGTGCTGCTCGGCCTGCGAGTCACGCCGAAGGAGGAGATCGGCGCGTCACCTGCCGACCTCGTTTACGGGCAATCTCTGACAATCCCGGGCGATTTTGTCGAAGATGCAAGTCTCCCACGCGACGCCGTGGCACCCACTCTGGCGGAACGTCTGCGCAGTCACATGGCCGGCCTCCGAGCGCACGCACCGACGCGGCACGGCACCGGGAAGATATTCGTCCACGCCGAAATGCAGCGCTGCACGCACGTCATGTTGCGTACCGACGCAGTACGGCCACCTCTCCGACCGCCCTACAGTGGACCGCACCGCGTGATCGCCCGAGGAGACAAAACGCTGGTCCTCGAGTGCAACGGAAAGCCGTCGACAGTGTCAGTCGACCGCGTCAAACCAGCCTACGTCTTGCCCGCTCCATCAGCCACGCATTTCTTCGACCCGGCAGAAGATCTGATCACGGACGACACGCCCTCTGCCAGCGGTCAGACGGAACCCGCACCCGGAGCCGCCGGTGACGCACAGCCGCAGCCTGCTGTCATCGCGCCGCCACGTGCGCCTCCCTCCACCACGCCCAGGCAGCTGGTACGGCCGCCCGGACCGCGCCCACCACAGGCGCACCGGTCGCCCCCACCACAGCCGCCAGCGGACTACGTCACGCGCGCCGGCCGCCGCGTCCGATTCAAACGGCCGTGCTGCGTCGCCAGCGCGCCACGACACCCAAACCGGCAATCACGCGTCTGAGCCGCCGAACGCCGTCAGAATTCGGCGCCCACGAGCCGCCGTCCGCTGTAGAGACCCGACCTCCAGCTGCAAGTGCCTTCGGCCGGTAACTCCAGTCGAGCGTTCGTCACAGCTCCTGGACCCGCGTTCGCGTCTTTTGCCTCCGCCGCGTCGGGCGTTGAGGCCGGATGGGCACCCGCGCCAGCTTACCTCATTCGCTTCTCCGTCGAGCTCCGGACATCGCGCACCACACCGCCCGGCTTGTCCGTAGTAGCTCCCGGACCCGCGTTCGAGTTCCGACGGTACCGCACTCGCGCAAGCGCCTTCGAGACCTCACCACTAATGACCTGCAACGCGCGCCTTCACGCGCATCGCTACGGACAGTCGCAGCCAGTGCCTGCTGCCGCTGTCACTAGCCGCCAGCGCGAGGACACGCCCACCGCACGCTCGCCGGACCGGCGCGCTGACGTCACGGGCCGCCGCCCTTCCGACGCCGACCGACCCCCGCCAAAGCTGCCGCACTGCCATCACGCAGTGCACGAACTTTAAACACACGCGAACGATCGCCGCGTTTTCGCAGCTACGGAGCTCCGCTCTCCAAGGGGTAATCTGTGTGGCGGCAGCACCGTCCAACGCACGAAGGGCTGAACTACGGCACTGCCGACACAGGTAGGGGCAGCTGTACCGTTATGCGGAATTTCGGCAACGGTGCGTCGCACACCGGACCGCACGGGAACAAAGCAGCCAGCAGTGCGAGCTAGTCGACGCGACGCGACACACGTCTCCCCAGTTCTTCCGCCGCGGACCACGTGCGTCGAGTCAACGTGACTCCGCCGTAAATGCGTACGCGCGGTCGTGAACGCAGTCGCCGTTAAATTGTCTTTCGCTTCTTCGCGGACGTTACGGCGCCTCCGGTCGCGCCAAGAGCAGAACATTCTGTGACGCGGCCTTTTGTCTCGCTCGGTCCACGCGGTCGCGCCACGGCTCGTCACTGGAGTGTACACCCTCCGGGATCGGTGACCGAGCCCTGCCGCCGGTGCAACGGACATTAGCGAAGTATATTATTTGTCATTTATTGTAACGGCAGGAAAAATAAATGTGTCCTGTCCAGAAACCGCTTTAGTCATTTATTGCCACAAAGCCTCTCCCATGAGCATAATGCGTGGGCGCGGCGATAAATGCCGGTTCACTGCACATGAGCGACTGTAAGCGGGGATACCACACGTTCCCGCTTCAGCATTACCTATATAACCATGTAAGAACTATTTCAGAAAGGAGCTGGAGAGTCTTCCGTCACACTGCTCTCTGAAGGTAGGGTGCAACACCGCCAGGATTATCACATTTGATAAATAACTGTAGGTGAAATATTCCAAAACGAAGCTGCACAAAGCTTCTCTCACGGTGCTCGCTGTTTGTGTACTTACTACAAGCCACGAACATCGCATTTCCTTTATAACCATGTAATAACTATATCAGGAAGGAGCTGCAGAGTGCTTCTGTCACACTGCTCTCTGAAGGTAGGGTGCAACAACGCCAGGATTATCACATTTGATAAATAACCATAGGTGAAATATTCCAAAACGAAGCTGCAGAAAGCTTCTCTCACGGTGCTCGTTGTTTGTGTAGTTACTATAAGCCACGAACATCGCATTTGCTGTATAATCATGTAAGAACTATATCAGAAAGGAGCTGCAGAGACCTTCTGTCACACTGCTCTATGAAGGTAGGGTGCAACAACGTCAGGATTATCACATTTGATAAATAACCATAGGTGAAATATTCCAAAACGAAGCTGCTGAAATCTTCTCTCTCAGTGCACGCTATTTGCGTAGTTACTACAACGCCACGATCATCGCATTTCCTATATAACCATGTAAGAACTATAAGAGAAAAGTGCTGCAGAGTGCTTCTGTCACACTGCTCTCTGAAGGTAGGGTGCAACAACGCCAGGATTGTCACATTTGATACATAATCGTAGGTGAAATTTTCCAAAACGAAGCTGCAGAAAGCTTCTCTCACGGTGCTCGCTGTTTGTGTAGTTACTACCACGCCACGATCATCGCATTACCTATATAACCATGTAAGAACTAGATCTGAAAGGATCTGCAGAGTGCTACTGTCACACTGCTCCCTGAAGGTAAGGTGCAACAACGCCATGATTATCGCATTTGATAATTAACCATAGGTGAATATTCCAAAACGAAGCTGCTGAAAACGTGTCTCACGGTGCTCGCTGTTTGTGTAGTTACTGCAAGCCACGAACATCGCATTTCCTATATATCCATGTAAGAACTATTTCAGAAAGGAGCTGCAGCGTGCTTCTGTCACACTGCTCTCTGAAGGTAGGGTGCAACAACGCCAGGATTATGACCTTTGATAAATAACCATAGGTGAAATATTCCAAAATGAGCCTGCAGAAAGCTTCTCTTACGGTGCTCGCTGTTTGTGTGGTTACTACAAGCCTTGAACATCGCATTTCCTATATAACCATGTAAGAACTATTTCAGAAAGGAGCTGCAGAGTGCTTCTGTCCCACTGCTCTCTGAAGGTAGGGTGCAACAACGCCAGGATTATCACATTTGATACATAACCATAGGTTAAATATTCCAAAACGAAGCTGCAGAAAGCTTCTCTCACGGTGCTTGCTGTTTATGTAGTTACTACAAGCCACGAACATCGCATTTCCTATATAACCATGTAAGAACTTCTTCAGAAAGGAGCTGCAGAGTGCTTCTGTCACACTGCACTCTGAAGGTAGGGTGCAACAACGCCAGGATTATCACAATTGATAAATAACCATAGGTGAAATATTCCAAAACGAAGCTGCATAAAGCTTCTCGCACAGTGCTCGCTGTTTGTGTAGTTACTACAAGCTACGAACATCTCATTTCCTATATAATCATGTAAGAACTGTTTCAGAAAGGAGCTGCAGAGTGCTTCTGTCACACTGCTCACTGAAGGTAGGGTGCAACAACGCGAGGATTATCACATTTGATACATAACCATAGGTGAAATATTCCAAAACGAGGCTGCAGAAAGCTTCTCCAACAGTGCTCGCTGTTTGTGTAGTTACTACAAGCCACGAACATCGCATTTCCCATATGACCATTTTTTTTTTTTTTTTTTTTTTTTTGTGGCTTTAGGGCGCACAACTTCAACGGTCATTAGCGCCCAGACTACGTGAGGAATGCACCGCGAGTCACAAGTTCAAAACAGCAACGAAACGGAAAACACGACAAAGGACAGACTAACAGGCATAGGATTAAAAAGGAAAACAGCAGAATCAAATGTCCTTTGAGAGGGTTGTCAAATTGATAAAATGAAGAACGCGAGCAGCTGCTCGTGGGTCATCCGCTAAAATGGCTTCTACAGTACAAGGCAGGCCAAGATCAAGACGCAGGGTGTTAAAATCTGGACAGACCGTTAAAATATGGCATACCGTCAGCAACTGCCCACAGGGGCAGAACGGCGCCGGTGCATCCGTCAGCAGATGGCGATGGCTGAACCGGCAGTGGCCAATTCGTAACCGGGCCAAAACGACCTCCTCCCGCCGAGAAGGGCGTGAGGAGGACGTCCAAGCCACGGGAAGAGGTTTCAGGGCCCGAAGTTTGTTGTCTGTAAGTGCAGCCCAATCGGCATGCCACTGCGATAAAATGTGCCGACAAATGACCCTGCTACAATCTGACGAAGGGACACAACAAGATGCTGTCCGAGGCTGGAGGACCGCAGCCTTGGCCGCGGCATCTGCAGCTTCGTTCCCAGGGAGCCCGACATGGCCAGGAACCCACATAAAGCTAACCGGAGAACCGACGTCCACCAGCTGCTGAAGAGAGCGTTGGATCCGGTGCACGAAAGGGTGAACCGGGTACGGATCACTGAGGCTCTGGATAGCGCTGAGGGAATCGGAGCAGATGACATATGCAGAATGTCGGTGGCGGCAGATGTAAAGGACAGCCTGGTAGAGGGCAAAGAGCTCAGCTGTGAAGACCGAACAAAGGCCATGGAGCCAGTATTTGAAACTTTGTGCCCCGACAATAAAGGAACACCCAACCCCGTCATTGGTCTTAGAGCCATCTGTATAAATGAAGGTCATATTAATGAACTTCGAGCGAGGTTCGATAAAACGGGAGCGGTAGACTGAACCGGGGGTTACCTCCTTCGGGAGCGAGCAGAGGTCAAGGTGGACGCGAACCTGAGCCTGGAGCCAAGGTGGCGTGTGGCTCTAGCCCACTCGAAAGGTTGCAGGGAGTGAAAAATTAAGGTGTTGAAGGAGGCGACGAAAGCGAACTCCAGGGGGTAGCAGGGCAGAGACATACAACCTATATTGACTGTCGAGAGAGTCATCAAAAAAGGAACGATAAGACGGGTGGTTGGGCATTGCCAGTAGCCAACAGGCATACCGACAAAGCAGTATATCGCGCCGGTAGGTGAGTGGCAACTCACCAGCGTCAGCATGAAGACTCTCGACGGGACTAGTATAAAAGGCACCGATCGCAAGTCGTAAACCCCGATGTTGTATGGAGTTGAGGCGGCGTAAGATGGATGGCCGTGCAGAGGAGTATACGAAGCTCCCATAATCCAGCTTGGAGCGGACGATCGACCGATATAGACGAAGCAGGACGGTTCGATCCGCTCCCCACGACATACCACTGAGAACACGGAGGACATTTAGAGAACGGGTACAACGGGCAGCCAAATATGACACATGTGGAGACCAACTAAGTTTCCTGTCAAATGTAAGACCTAAAAATTTTGTTGTCTCCACGAATGGGAGAGCAACGGGACCGAGTCGTAAGGACGGTGGGAGAAACTCTTTGTAGCGCCAGAAGTTAATACAGACCGTCTTCTCGGCAGAAAAACGGAAGCCATTGGCGACACTCCAGGAGTAAAGATGGTCAAGAGAACGCTGAAGACAGCGCTCCAGGAAACACGTACGCTGCGCGCTGCAATAGATGGTAAAATCGTCTACGAAAAGGGAGCCTGATACATCAGCTGGGAGGCAATCCATTATTGGATTGATCGCTATGGCGAAGAGAGCGACGCTCAAAACTGAGTCCTGTGGCACCCCATTCTCCTGGTGAAAGGTGTCTGACAGGACAGAACCCACACGTACCCGAAACTGTCGATCCATTAAAAAGGAACGAATAAAAAGAGGGAGGCGACCGCGAAGGCCCCATGTATGCATGGTGCGGAGAATGCCCGCCCTCCAACAGGTGTCGTAAGCCTTCTCCAAGTCAAAGAACACAGCCGCGGTCGGGCGCTTCCGCAAGAAGTTATTCATAATGAAGGTCGACAAGGTAACCAGATGGTCGACAGCAGAGCGGCGCCTACGAAATCCACATTGTACATTGGTAAGTAGGCGTCGAGACTCGAGCAGCCAAACCAATCGAGAGTTAACCATTCGCTCCATCACTTTACAGACACAGCTGGTAAGCGAGATGGGTCGATAACTGGAAGGCAAGTGCTTGTCCTTCCCCGGTTTAGGAATCGGGACAACAATAGACTCGCGCCAGCATGCGGGAACATGTCCCTCAATCCAGATGCGATTGTAAGTACGAAGAAGAAAACCTTTACCCGCAGGAGAAAGGTTCTTCAGCATCTGAATATGAATAGAATCAGGCCCTGGAGCGGAGGACCGTGATCGGCCAAGTGCGTTTTCGAGTTCCCGCATGGAGAATGGGGCATTATAACTGTCACGATTCGAATAGCGGAAGTTAGGTGGCCTAGCCTCCTCTGCCTGTTTGCGGGGGAGGAAGGCAGGGTGGTAACGAGCGGAGCTCGAAACCTCGGCGAAAAAGCGGCTGAAGGCATTGGAGACATCCTCAGGGGCCACAAGGACGTCATTCGTGACCGTCAAGCCAGAAACTGGTGAGTGGACCTTAGTGCCAGATAGCCGGCGCAGGCTACCCCAGACAACAGAAGAAGGAGTAAAACTGTTGAAGGTGCTTGTGAAAGCAGCCCAGCTGGCTTTCTTGCTTTCTTTAATAACACGACGACACTGAGCACGTAATCGTTTATAATTGATACAATTCGCCACTGTAGGGTGGCGTTTAAAGGTGCGTAAAGCACGTCGACGAGCACGTAAAGCGTCTCTACATGCTGCAGTCCACCAGGGGACCGGTACGCGACGTGGAGAAGAAGTAGGGTGAGGGATGGAATATTCAGCAGCAACGAGAATGACTTCCGTGAGGTGTCCGACCTGACGATCGCAGTTTGTGAAGGTTTGATCCTGAAAGTTCGCCCTGGAAGAGAAGAGCCCCCAGTCTGCCTTGGAGATGGTCCAACTAGAGGAGCATGGAGAGGGGGTATGCTGCAGGAGATGGATAACACACGGGAAGTGGTCGCTCGAATATGTATCAGAAAGTGCATACCACTCAAACCGGCGTGCAAGTTGGGGAGTACATATAGAGAGGTCTAAATGGGAATAGGTGTGAGATGTGTCCGAAAGAAAAGTAGGAGCGCCAGTATTGAGGCAGACAAGGTTGAGCTGGTTGAAAAGGTCTGCGAACAGGGAGCCTCTCGGGTAGGATGCTGGAGAGCCCCATTGAAGTCTCCAGTTAACAAAAATGGTGCAGGTAGCTGAGCAATAAGTTGCATCATGTCTGCCCTGGTAATGGCAGAGGACGATGGAGTGTAAACGGTACAAATGGAAAATGTAAAAGTGGGGAGAGTAATGTGGATGGCAACTGCCTGCAGGCCGGTGTGCAACGTGATGGGATCATAGTAAATATCATCCCGGACCAGCAACATAACCCCTCCATGAGCCGGGATACCTACCACAGGGGGTAGGTCAAAACGCACAGAGGTGTAGTGTGCCAAGGCAATTTGATCGCGTGGGCGTAGCTTCGTTTCCTGGAGGGCTACGACGAGCGGATGGTGCAAGCGGAGCAGCAACTTCAAGTCCTCTCGATTGGAGTGAATGCTGCGAATATTCCAGTGAATAAGTGCCATCGTAAGAAAAGGAAGATAAAAGAAGGGGTCACCTCGAAGGCCGCTTAGGGCCTGGCTTCGAGCGAGCACTGCCGCCGCTATCAGTAGGCGGACAGTCTTCGTCCATTGGATCTATAGGTTCATCGGCCATCTTGGGAAGATGGCCGGGAGGGGGGGGCTTCCTCCGCCGGTGAACGGCCAGATGTTCGGCTACCAGCGGTGCGGCCAGGCGAAACGGATGACGGCCTGGGGCAGCAACCGCTGGGTGGCGCAGGAGAAGAAATGCGCCATGGCGGAGAAGGAGAACTGTGCTTCCTAGGAGCCTTCTTGGAAGGTCGTTTGGTGGAAGTACCGGTCGAAGGCTGGGAGGTCGAGGTACGTAGGAAGTCTGCACGGGATGGTTCCTTCTTAAAGGCCCGTGCATCTGACTTCTGGGTCTTCATCTTGGCAGAAGCTGATGAAGGTACTTGTGTCTGAGGGGTGACGGGACGAAGAGGAGACGTCGACCGGGCGATCTTAGCACTGGCCGAACGGACGACCGTGGTGCTGAAGGTCAGATCGCATGTCTGGGTTGCCACCTCCCTGGTAGTCCGAGGAGAGGCGAGGACAGTACTGTATTTCCCCGCTGGGAGCAGCGTGGGCTTCCTACTAGCCAATAGCTTGCGAGCAGCCGAGGTGGACACTTTCTCTTTGACCCGAATTTCTTGGATACAGCGTTCTTCCTTATAGACAGGACAGTCACGGTAGGATGCGGCATGGTCACCCTGACAGTTCACACAACGAGGAGACGGAAGTGGACAGTCACCCTCATGGGCATCCCTGCCACAAGTGGCACATTTAGCCGCATTGGAACAAGACTGTCGAGTGTGATTGAAACGCTGACACTGGTAACAGCGCGTAGGTGTCGGGACATAGGGGCGAACAGAAATAACCTCGTAGCCCGCCTTGATGCGCGATGGGAGCTTAACACTATCGAAGGTCAAGAAAAGTGTCCGGGTCGGTACAAGGTCATTGTTGGCCTTTTTCATGACCCTATGGACAGCCGTCACGCCCTGCTCAGAGAGGAAAGATTGAATCTCCTCGTCAGTCAGTCCGTCGAGGGAGCTGGTATAGACCACACCACGAGACGAATTCAAAGTTCGGTGAGCCTCCACCCGCACAGGGAACGTGTACAGGAGTGTGGCCCGAAGCAGTTTTTGTGCCTGAAAGGCGCTCTCAGTTTCTAGTAATAAGGTACCATTACGCAACCTGGTACAAGATTTGACAGAGCCGGCTATGGCATCGACACCCTTCTGGATAACAAAAGGGTTGACAGAGGAAAAATCCTTTCCGTCCTCAGATCGAGAAACGACGAGGAACTGTGGGGCAGGCGGTAGTACTTTTGTCACTGATGGCTGGTCACGTTTCCGTTTTTGAACAGAAGTCGAGACAGATGGAGTGAAATCCATTGCGGAGGAATCCCCCATGATTGCCAGCGTCTCCGATGGCGCGCTCCTTCCTTGTGGGGACCCTCTCAGAGAGCACTCCCGCTTTAGGTGAATGTTTACACCTCAGGTCACACCTCCCGAGAACCAGACGGAGGGACCAATCGCCATGGTCAGAAGGTATCAGCTCAGGCAATCACCCCTCCCCGGGCCTGGCCTTTACCAGGGGGTACGCGCGTGCCTTACATGTCTACCCAGGGCGGGGAATTACGCGTTACCCCGTCACCGGCTACGCGTGCGAACGCGTGGGTCGGCCGTCAGGCCCGCACAGGGAGGAAGGAAGAAGAGGAAAAGGAGGAGAGAGAGGGAGAGAGAGGACAGACTGTCTCAAACGCCGAGGCGGAGTCCAGAGAAGGCAAGGAGAAGAAGGCAAGGAGAAGAAGGCAAGGAGAAGAAGGCAATGAGAAGAAGGCAACGAGAAGAAGGCAAGGGAAAGAGTAAGGAAGACAGTGAGGTGGAAAAGAGCAAAGAAAGGAACCAACCAAAGGAAGGAAGAAGCGAGAAGTGAAAAAGCGAAATGACCGCAAATAGAGGTCGTGGAACCGTTCGTCTCCGGACGCAAGCGCTAACGCCCCCCTTGAGGGGGTTGGACTCCTTTTAGTCGCCTCTTACGACAGGCAGGAATACCTCGGGCCTATTCTAATCCCCGGACCCGCAGGGGGGTTATATGACCATGTAAGAACTATGTCAGAAAGGAGCTGCAGTGTGCTTCTGGCACACTGCTCACTGAAGGTAGGGTGCAACAACGCCAGGATTATCACATTTGATAAATAACCATAGGTGAAATATTCCAAAACGAATCTGTAGAAAGTTTCTCTCACGTTGCTCGCTGTTTGTGTAGTTACTACATGCCAACAACATAGCATTTCCTATATAACCATGTAAGAACTATTTCAGAAAGGAGCTGCAGAGTGCTTCTGTCACACTGCTCTCTGAAGGTAGGGTGCAACAACGCCAGGATTATCACATTTGATAAATAACCATAGGTGAAATATTCCAAAACGAAGCTGCATAAAGCTTCTCTCACAGTGCTCGCTGTTTGTGTAGTTACTACAAGCCACGAACATCGCATTTCCTATGTAACCATGTAAGAACTATTTCAGAAAGGAGCTGCAGAGTGCTTCTGTCCCACTGCTGTCTGAAGGTAGGGTGCAACTCAAGGATTATCACCTTTGATACATAACCATAGGTGAAATATTCCAAAACAAGGCTTCAGAAAGCTTCTCTCACGGTGCTCGCTGTTTGTGTAGTTACTACAAACCACGAACATCGCATTTCCTATGTAACTGTGTAAGAATTATTTCAGAAAGGGGCTGCAGGGTGCTTCTGTCCCACTGGTCTCTGAAGGTAGGGTGCAACAACGCCAGGATTATCACATTCGATAAATAACCATAGATGAATTATTACAAAACGAAGCTGCAGAAAGCTTCTCTCACGGTGCTCGCTGATAGTGTAGTTACTACAAGCCACGAACATCGCATTTCCTATATAACCGTGTAATAACTATTTCAGAAAGGAGCTACAGAGTGCTTCTGTCACACTGCTCTCTGAAGGTAAGGTGCAACAACGCCAGGATTATCACATTTGATAAATAACCATAGGTGAAATATCCCAAAACAAAGCTGCTGAAAACTTCTCTCACGGTGCTTGGTGTTTGTGTAGTTACTACAAGCCATGAACATCGAATTTCCTATATAACCATGTAAGAACTACTTCAGAAAGGAGCTGCAGAGTGCATCTGTCACACTGCTCTCTGAAGGTAGGGTGCAACAACGCCAGGACTGTCTCATTTGATAAATAACCTTAGGTGAAATATTCCAAAACGAAGCTGCAGAAAGCTTCTCTCACGGTGCTCGCTGTTTGTGTAGTTACTACAAGCCACGAACATCGCATTTCCTATATAACCATGTGAGAACTATTTCAGAAAGGAGCTTCAGAGTGCTTCTGTACCACTGCTCTCTGAAGGTAGGGTGCAACATCGCCAGGATTATCACATTTGATAAATAACCATAGGTGAAATGTTCCAAAATGAGGCTGCAGAAAGCTTCTCTCACAGTGCTCGCTGTTTGTGTAGTTACTACAAGCCACGAACATCGAATTTCCTATAAAACCATGTAAGAACTATTTCAGAAAGGAGCTGCAGAGTGCATCTGTCACACTGCTCTCTGAAGGTAGGGTGCAAAAACTCCAGGATTATCACATTTGATAAATAACCATAGGTGAAATATTCCAAAACGAAGCTGCAGTAAGCTTCTCTCACGGTGCTCGCTGTTTGTGTAGATACTACAAGCCACGAACATCCCATTTCCTATATAACCATGTAAGAACTATTTCAGAAAGGAGCTCCAGAGTGCTTCTGTCACACTGCTCTCTGAAGGTGGGGTGCAACAACGCCAGGATAATCACAATTGATAAATAACCATAGGTGAAATATTCCAAAACGAAGCTGCAGAAAGCTTCTCTCACGGTGCTCGCTTTTTGTGTAGTTACTACTAGCCATGAACATCGCATTTCCTATATAACTGTGTAAGAATTATTTCAGAAAGGAGCTGCAGGATGCCTCTGTCCCACTGCTCTCTGAAGGTAGGGTGCAACAACGCCAGGATTATCACATTTGATAAATAACCATAGATGAATTTTTAAAAAACGAAGCTGCAGAAAGCTTCTCTCACGGTGCTCGCTGTTTGTGTAGTTACTACAAGCCACGAACATCGCACTTCCTATATAACCATGTAAGAACTATTTCGGAAAGGAGTTGGAGAGTGCTTCTGTCCCACTGCTCTCTGAAGGTAGGGTGCAACAACGTCAGGATTATCACATTTGATAAATAACCATAGGTGAAATAATCCAAAAAGAAGAAGCAGGAAGCTCCTTTCACGATGCTCGCTGTTTGTGTAGTTACTACAATCCACGAACATCGCATTTCCTATGTAACCATGTAAGAACTATTTCAGAAAGGAGCTGGAGAGTGCTTCTGTCCCACTGCTCTCTGAAGGTAGGGTGCAACTCCAGGATTATCACATTTGATACATAACCATATGTGAAATATTCCATATCAAGGCTTCAGAGAGCTTCTCTCACGGTGCTCGCTGTTTGTGTAGTTACTACAAGCCACGAACATCGCATTTCCTGTATGACCATGTACGAACTATGTCAGAAAGGAGCTGCAGAGTGCTTCTGTCACACTGCTCTCTGAAGGTAGGGTGCAACAACGCCAGGATTATGACATTTGATAGATAACCATAGATGAATTATTACAAAACGAAGCTGCAGAAAGCTTCTCACTGTACTCGTGTTTGTGTAGTTACTACAAGCCACGAACATCGCATTTCCTATATAACCGTGTAATAACTATTTCAGAAAGGTGCTACAGAGTGCTTCTGTCACACTGCTCTCTGAAGGTAAGGTGCAACGACGTCAGGATTATCACATTTGATAAATAACCATAGGTGAAATATCCCAAAACGAAGCTGCTGAAAACTTCTCTCATGATGCTCGGTGTCTGTGTAGTTACTACAAGCCATGAACATCGCATTTCCTATATATAACCATGTAAGAACTACTTCAGAAAGGAGCTGCAGAGTGCATCTATCACACTGCTCTCTGAAGGTAGGGTGCAACAACGCCAGGATTGTCTCATTTGATAAATAACCATAGGTGAAATATTGCAAAACGAAGCTGCAGATAGATTCTCTCACGGTGCTCGCTGTTTGTGTAGTTACTACAAGCCACGAACATCGCATTTCCTATATAACCATGTAAGAACTATTTCAGAAAGGAGCTTCAGAGTGCTTCTGTCCCACTGCTCTCTGAAGGTACGGTGCAACATCGCCAGGATTATCACATTTGATAAATAACCATAGGTGAAATGTTCCAAAATGAGGCTGCAGAAAGCTTCTCTCACAGTCCTCGCTGTTTGTGTAGTTACTACAAGATACGAACATCGAATTTCCTATAAAACCATGTAAAAACTATTTCAGAAAGGAGCTGCAGAGTGCATCTGTCACACTGCTCTCTGAAGGTAGGGTGCAAAAACTCCAGGATTATCACATTTGATAAATAACCATAGGTGAAATATTCCAAAACGAAACTGCAGTAAGCTTCTCTCACGGTGCTCGCTATTTGTGTAGATACTACAAGCCACGAACATCGCATTTCCTATATAACCATGAAAGAACTATTTCAGAAAGGAGCTCCAGAGTGCTTCTGTCACACTGCTCTCTGAAGGTAGGGTGCAACAACGCCAGGATAATCACAATTGATAAATAACCATAGGTGAAATATTCCAAAACGAAGCTGCAGAACGCTTCTCTCACGGTGCTCGCTGCTTGTGTAGTTACTACAAGCCACGAACATCACATTTCCTATATAACCATGTAAGAACTATTTCAGAAAGGAGCTGCAGAGTGCTTCTGTCACACTGCACTCTGAAGGTAGGGTGCAACAACGCCAGGATTATCACAATCGTTAAATAACCATTGGGTAAAATATTCCAAAACGAAGCTGCAGAAAGCTTCTCTCACGGTGCTCGCTGTTTGTGTAGTTACTACAAGCCACGAACAACGCAATTCTTATATAACCGTGTAAAAACTATTTCAGAAAGGAGCTACAGAGTGCTTCTGTCACACTGCTCTCTGAAGGTAAGGTGCAACAATACCAGGATTATCACATTTGATAAATAACCATAGGTGAAATATCCCAAAACGAAGCTGCTGTAAACTTCTCTCACGGTGCTCGCTGTTTGTGTAGTTACTACAAGCCATGAACATCGCATTTCCTATATAACCATGTAAGAACTACTTCAGAAAGGAGCTGCAGAGTGCATCTGTCACACTGCTCTCTGAAGGTAGGGTGCAACAACGCCAGGATTATCACATTTGATAAATAACCATAGGTGAAATATTTCAAAACGAAGCTGCTGAAGGCTTCTCTCACGGTGGTCGCAGTTTATGTAGTTACTACAAGCCACGAACATCGCATTTCCTATACGACCATGTAAGAACTATGTCAGAAAGGAGCTGCAGAGTGCTTCTGTCACACTGCTCTCTGAAGGTAGGGTGCAACAACGCCAGGATTATGACATTTGATAAATATCCACAGGTAAAATATTCCAAAACGAAGCTGCAGAACGCTTCTCTCACAGTGCTCGCTGTTTGTGTAGTTACTACAAGCCACGACCATCACATTTCCTATATAACCATGTAAGAACTATTTCAGAAAGGAGCTGCAGAGTGCTCCTGTCACACTGCACTCTGAAGGTACGGTGCAACAACGCCAGGATTATCACAATTGATAAATAACCATAGGTGAAATATTCCAAAACGAAGCTGCAGAAAGCTTCTCTCACGGTGCTCGCTGTTTGTGTAGTTACTACAAACCACGAACATCGCATTTCCTATGTAACTGTGTTAGAATTACTTCAGAAATGGACTGCAGGGTGCTTCTGTCCCACTGGTCTCTGAAGGTAGGGTGCAACAACGCCAGGATTGTCACATTTGATAAATAACCATAGATGAATTATTACAAAACGAAGCTGCAGAAAGCTTCTTTCACGGTGCTCGCTGTTTGTGTAGTTACTACAAGCCACGAACATCGCAATTCCTATATAACCGTGTAATAACTATTTCAGAAAGGAGCTACAGAGTGCTTCTGTCACACTGCTCTCTGAAGGTAAGGTGCAACAATACCAGGATTATCACATTTGATAAATAACCATAGGTGAAATGTTCCAAAATTAGGCTGCAGAAAGCTCCTCTCACAGTGCTCGCTGTTTGTGTAGTTACTACAAGCCACGAACATCGTATTTCCTATAAAACCATGTAAGAACTATTTCAGAAAGGAGCTGCAGAGTGCATCTGTCACACTGCTCTCTGAAGGTAGGGTGCAAAAACTCCAGGATTATCACATTTGATAAATAACCATAGGTGAAATATTCCAAAACGAAGCTGCAGTAAGCTTCTCTCACGGTGCTCGCTGTTTGTGTAGTTACTACAAGCCACGAACATCGCACTTCCTATATAACCATGTAAGAACTGTTTCAGAAAGGAGCTGCAGAGTGCTTCTGTCCCACTGCTCTCTGAAGGTAGGGTGCAACAACGCCAGTATAATCACATTTGATAATTAACCATAGGTGAAATATTCCAAAACGAAGCTGCTGAAAACTACTCTCACGGTGCTCGCTGTTTGTGTAGTTACTACAAGCCATGAGCATCACATTTCCTATATAACCATGTAAGAACTGTTTCAGAAAGGAGCTGCAGAGTGCTTCTGTCCCACTGCTCTCTGATTGTAGGGTGCAACAACGCCAGTATAATCACATTTGATAATTAACCATAGGTGAAATATTCCAAAACGGAGCTGCTGAAAACTACTCTCACGGTGCTCGCTGTTTGTGTAGTTACTACAAGCCATGAACATCACATTTCCTATATAACCATGTAAGAACTATTTAAGAAAGGAGCTGCAGAGTGCATCTGTCACACTGCTGTCTGAAGGTAGGGTGCAACAACGCCAGGATTATCTCATTTGATAAATAACCTTAGGTGAAATATTCCAAAACGAAGCTGCAGAAAGCTTCTCTCGCGGTGCTCGCTGTTTGTGTAGTTACTACAAGCCACGAACATCGCATTTCCTATATATCCATGTAAGAACTATTTCAGAAAGGAGCTGCAAGTGCTTCTGTCCCACTGCTCTCTGAAGGTAGGGTGCAACAACGCCAGGATTATCACATTTGATAAATAACCATAGGTGAAATATTCCAAAATGAGGCCGAAGAAAGCTTCTCTTACAGTGCTCGCGGTTTGTGTAGTTACTACAAGCCACGAACATCGCATTTCCTATATAACCATGTAAGAACTATTTCAGAAAGGAGCTGCAGAGTGCATCTGTCACACTGCTCTCAGAAGGTAGGGCGCAACATCGCCAGGATTATCACATTTGACAAATAACCATAGGTGAAATATTCCAAAACGAAGCTGCAGAAAGCTTCTCTCACGGTGCTCGCTGTTTGTGTAGTTACTACAAGCCACCAACATCAAATTTCCTATATAACCATGTAAGAACTGCTTCAGAGAGGAGCTGCAGAGTGCTTCCGTCACACTGCACTCTGAAGGTAGGGTGCAACAACGCCAGGATTATCACAATTGATAAATAAGCATAGGTGAAATATTCCAAAACGAAGCTGCAGAAAGCTTCTCTCACGGTGCTTGCTGTTTGTGTAGTTACTACAAGCCACGAACATCGCATTTCCTATATAACCATGTAAGAACTACTACAGAAAGGAGCTGCAGAGTGCTTCTGTCACACTGCACTCTGAAGGTAGGGTGCAACAACGCCAGGATTATAACTTTTGATAAATAACCATAGGTGAAATATTCCAAAACGAAGCTGCAGAAAGCTCTCTAACAGTGTTCGCTGTTTGTGTAGTTAATACAAGCCACGAACATCGCATTTCCAATATGAAAACGTAAGAACTATGTCAGAAGGAAGCTGCAGAGTGCTTCTGTCACACTGCTCTCTGAAGGTAGGGTGCAACAACGCCAGGATTATCACATTTGATAAATAACCATAGGTGAAATATTCCAAAACGAAGCTGCAGAGTGCTTCTCTCACGGTGCTCGCTGTTTGTGTAGTTACCACAAGCCACGAACATCGCAATTACTATATAACCATGTAAGAACTATTTCAGAAATTAACTGCAGAGTGCTTCAGTCCCACTGCTCTCTGAAGGTAAGGTGCAACAACGCCAGGATTATCACATTTGATAAATAACCATAGGTGAAATATTCCAAAACGAAGCTGCAATAGGCTTTGCTCACGGTGCCCTCTGTTTGTGTAGTTACTACAAGCCACGAACATCGCGTTTCCTAAATAATCATGTAAGAACTATTTCAGAAAGGAGCTGCAGAGTGCCTCTGCCACACTTCTCTCTGAAGGTAGGGTGCAACAACGCCAGGATTATCACATTTGATAAATAACCATAGATGTAATATTCCAAAACGAAGCTGCAGAAATGTTCTCTTACGGTGGTCGCTGTTTGTGTAGTTACTACAAGCCATGAACATCGCATTTCCTACATAACCATGTAAGAACTATTTCAGAAAGGAGCTGCAGAGTGCTTCTGTCACACTGCTCCCTGAAGGTAGGGTGCAACAACGCCAGGATTATCACATTTGATAAATAACCATAGGTTAAATATTCCAAAACAAAGCTGCAGAAAGCTTCTCTCCGGAGCTCGCTGTTTGTGTAGGTACTACAAGCCACGAACATCGCATTTAATATATAACCATATAAGAACTATTTCATAAAGGAGCTGCGGAGTGCTTCTGCCTCACTGCTCTCTGAAGGTAGGGTGCCAGAACGCCAGTATTATCCCATTTGATATATAACCATAGGCGAAATATTCGAAAACAAAGCTGCAGAAAGCTTCTCTCACAGTGCTCGCTGTTAGCGTACTTACTACAAGCCACGAACATCGCATTTCATATATAACCATGTAAGAACTATTTAAGAAAGGAGCTGCAGTGTGCTTCTGTAACACTGCTGTCTGAAGGTAGGGTGCAACAACGCCAGGATTATGACATTTGATAAATAACCATAGGTGAAATATTAAAAAAGAAGCTGCAGATAGCTTCTCTCACGGTGCTCGCTGTTTGTGTAGTTACTACAAGCCACGAACATCGCATTTCCTATATAACCATGTAAGAACTATATCAGAAAGGAGCTGCAGAGTGCTTCGGTCCAACTGCTCTCTTAAGGTAGGATGCAACTACGTCAGGATTATCACATTTGATAAATAACCATAGGTGAAATGTTCCAAAATGAGGCTGCAGAAAGCTTCTCTCACAGTGCTCGCTGTTTGTGTAGTTACTACAAGCCATGAACATCGCATTTCCTATATAACCATGTAAGAACTCATTCAGAAAGGAGCTGCAGAGTGCATCTGTCACACTGCTCTCTGAAGGTACGGTGCAACAACGCCAGGATTATCCCATTTGATAAATATCCATAGGTGAAATATTCCAAAACGAAGCTGCAGAATGCTTCTCTCACGGTGCTCGCTGTTTGTGTAGTTACTACAAGCCACGAAAATCGCATTTTATATATAACCATGTAAGAAATATTTCAGAAAGGAGCTTCAGAGTGCTTCTGTCCCACTGCTCTCTCAAGGTAGGGTGCAACATCGCCAGGATTATCACATTTGATAAATAACCATAGGTGAAATGTTCCAAAATGAGGCTGCAGAAAGCTTCTCTCACAGTGCTCGCTGTTTGTGCAGTTACTACAAGCCACGAACATCGTATTTCCTATAAAACCATGTAAGAACTATTTCAGAAAGGAGCTGCAGAGTGCATCTGTCACACTGCTCTCTGAAGGTAGGGTGCAAAAACTCCAGGATTATCACATTTGATAAATAACCATAGGTGAAATATTCCAAAACGAAGCTGCAGTAAGCTTCTCTCACGGTGCTCGCTGTTTGTGTAGTTACTACAAGCCATGAACATCGCACTTCTTATATAACCATGTAAGAACTATTTCAGAAAGGAGCTGCAGAGTGCTTCTGTCCCACTGCTCTCTGAAGGTAGGGTGCAACAAAAGCCAGTATAATCACATTTGATAATTAACCATAGGTGAAATATTCAAAAACGAAGCTGCTGAAAACTACTCTCACGGTGCTCGCTGTTTGTGTAGTTACTACAAGCCATGAACATCACATTTCCTATATAACCATGTAAGAACTATTTATGAAAGGAGTTGCAGAGTGCATCTGTCACACTGCTGTCTGAAGGTAGGGTGCAACAACGCCAGGATTATCTCATTTGATAAATAACCTTAGGTGAAATATTCCAAAACGATGCTGCAGAAAGCTTCTCTCACAGTGGTCGCTGTTTGTGTAGTTACTACAAGCCATGAACATCGCATTTCCTATATAACCATGTAAGATCTATTTCAGAAAGGAGCTGCAGAGTGCTTCTGTCACACTGCTCTCTGAAGGTCGGGTGCAACAACGCCAGGATTATCACATTTGATAAATAACCACAGGTGAAATATTCCAAAACTAAGCTGCAGAGAGCTTCTCTCACGGTGCTCACTGTTTGTGTAGTTACTACAAGCCACCAACATCACATTTCCTATATAACCATGTAAGAACTGCTTCAGAGAGGAGCTGCAGAGTGCTTCCGTCACACTGCACTCTGAAGGTAAGGTGCAACAACGCCAGGATTATCACAATTGATAAATAAGCATAGGTGAAATATTCCAAAACGAAGCTGCAGAAAGCTTCTCTCACGGTGCTTGCTGTTTGTGTAGTTACTACAAGCCACGAACATCGCATTTCCTATATAACCATGTAAGAACTACTTCAGAAAGGAGCTGCAGAGTGCTTCTGTCACACTGCACTCTGAATGTAGGGTGCAACAACGCCAGGATTATCACAATTGATAAATAACCATAGGTGAAATATTCCAAAACGAAACAGCAGAAAGCTTCTCTCACGTTGCTCGCAGATTGTATAGTTACTACAAGCTACGAACATTGCATTTCCTATATAACCATGTAAGAACTATTTCAGAAAGGAGCTGCAGAGTGCTTCTGTCACACTGCTCACTGAAGGTAGTGTGCAACAACGCCAGGATTATCACATTTGATAAATAACCATAGGTGAAATATTCCAAAACAAAGCTGCAGAAGGCTTCTCTCACGGTGCTTGCTGTTTGTGTAGTTACTACAAGCCAGGAACATCGCATTTCCCAAATAACCATGTAAGAACTATTTCAGAAAGGAGCTGCAGAGTGCTTCGGTCCCACTGCTCTCTGAAGGTAGGGTGCAACAACGCCAGGATTATCACATTTGATAAATAACCATAAGTGAAATATTCCAAAACGAAGCTGCAAAAAGCTTCTGTCACGGTGCTCTCTGTTTGTGTAGTTACTACAAGCCACGAACATCGCATTTCCTATATAACCATGTAAGAACTATTTCAGAAAGGAGCTGCAGAGTGCTTCTGTCACACAGCTCTCTGAAGGTAGAGTGCAACAACGCCAGGATTATCACATTTGATAAATGACCATAGGTGAAATATTCAAAAACGGAGCTGCAGAAGCCTTCTCTCAAGGTGCTCGCTGTTTGTGTAGTTACTACAAGCCACGAACATCGCATTTCCTATGTAACCACATAAGAACTATTTCAGAAAGAAGCTGCAGAGTGTTTGTGTCACACTGCCCTCTGAAGGTAGGGTGCAACAACGCCAGGATCATCAAATTTGATAAATAACCATAGTTGAAATATTCCAAAACGAAGCTGCAGAAAGCTCTCTAACAGTGTTCGCTGTTTGTGTAGCTACTACAAGCCACGAACATCACATTTCCAATATGAAAATGTAAGAACTATGTCAGAAAGAAGCTGCAGAGTGCTTCTGTCACACTGCTCTCTGAAGGTAGGGTGCAACAACGCCAGGATTATCACATTTGATAAATAACCATAGATGTAATATTCCAAAACGAAGCTGCAGAAATGTTCTCTCACGGTGGTCGCTGTTTGTGGCGTTACTACAAGCCATGAACATCGCATTTCCTACATAACCATGTAAGAACTATTTCAGAAAGGAGCTGCAGAGTGCTTCTGTCACACTGCTCTCTGAATGTAGGGTACAACAACGCCAGGATTATCACATTTGATAAATAACCATAGGTTAAATATTCCAAAACAAAGCTGCAGAAAGCCTCTCTCCGGAGCTCGCTGTTTGTGTAGTTACTACAAGCCACGAACATCGCATTTAATATATAACAATATAAGAACTATTTCATAAAGGAGCTCCAGAGTGCTTCTGCCTCACTGCTCTCTGAAGTTCGGGTGCAACAACGCCAGTATTATCCCATTTGATAAATAACCATAGGTGTAATATTCGAAAATAAAGCTGCATAAAGCTTCTCTCACGGTGCTCGTTGTTTGTGTACTCACTACAAGACACGAACGTCGCATTTCATGTATAACCATGTAAGAACTATTTCAGAAAGGAGCTGCAGTGTGCTTCTGTCACACTGCTCTCTGACGGTGGGGTGCAACAACGCCAGGATTATCACATTTGATAAATAACCATAGGTGAAATATTCCAAAACGAAGCTGCAGAAAGCTTCTCTCACGCTGCTCGCTGTTTGTGTAGTTTCCACAAGCCACGAACGTCGCATTTCCTATATAACCATGTAAGAACTATTTCAGAAAGGAGCTGCAGAGTTCTTCGGTCCCACTGCTGTCTGATGGTAGGGTGCAATAACGCCAGGATTATCACATTTGATAAATAACCATAGGTGAAATATTCCAAAACGAAGCTGCAGAAAGCTTCTCTCACGGTGCTCGCTGTTTGTGTAGTTACTACAAGCCACGAACATCGCATTTCCTTTATAACCATGTAAGAACTATTTCAGAAAGAAGCTGCAGAGTGCTTCTGTCCCACTGCTCTCTGAAGGTGGGGTGCAACAACGCCAGGATTATCGCATTTGATAAATAACCATAGGTGAAATATTCGAAAACGAAACTGCAGAAAGCCTCTCACGGTGCTCGCTGTTTGTGTACTTACTACAAGCCACGAACATCGCATTTCCTGTATAACCATGTAAGAACTATTTCAGAAAGGAGCAGCAGAGTGCTTCTGTCACACTGCTCTCTGAAGGTAGGGTGCAACAACGCCAGGATTATAACATTTGATAAATAACCATGGGTGAAATACTAAAAAAAGGAAGCTGCATGAAGCTTCTCTCACAGTGCTCGCTGTTTGTGTAGTTACTACAAGCCACGAACACCGCATTTCCTATTTAATCATATAAGAACTATTTCAGAAAGGAGCTGCAGGGTGCTTCTGTCACACTGCTCTCTGAAGGTAGGGTGCAACAACGCCAGGATTATCACATTTGGTAAATAACCATAGGTGAAATATTCCAAAACGAAGCTGCAGAAAGCTTCTCTCATGCTGCTCGCTGTTTGTGTAGTTTCCACAAGCCACGAACGTCGCATTTCCTATATAACCATGTAAGAACTACTTCAGAAAGGAGCTGCAGAGTGCTTCGGTCCCACTGCTGTCTGATGGTAGGGTGCAATAACGCCAGGATTATCACATTTGATAGATAACCATAGGTGAAATATTCCAAAACGAAGCTGCAGAAAGCTTCTCCCACGGTGCTCGCTGTTTGTGTAGTTACTACAAGCCACGAACATCGCATTTCCTTTATAACCATGTAAGAACTATTTCTTAAAGGGGCTGCAGAGTGTTTCTGTCCCACTGCACTCTCAAGGTAGGGTGCAACAACGCCAAGATTATCACATTTGATACATAACCATATGTGAAATATTCCAAATAGAGGCTGCAGAAATCTTCTCTCACGGTGCTAGCTGTTTGTGTAGTTACTACAAGCCACGAACATCGCATTTCCTATATAACCATGTAAAAGCTATTTCAGAAAGGAGCTGCAGAGTGCTTCTGTCACACTGCTCTCTGGAGGTAGGGTGCAACAACGGCAGGATTATTACATTTGATAAATAACCATAGGTGAAATATTCCAAAACGAAACTGCAGAAAGCTTCTGTCACGGTGTTCGCTGTTTCTGTAGTTACTACAAGCCACGAACATCGCACTTGATACATAACCGTGTAAGAACTATTTCAGAAATTAGCTGCAGTGTGCTCCTGTCACACTGCTCTCTGAAGGTAGGGTGCAACAACGCCAGGATTATCACATTTGTTAAATAACCATAGGTGAAATATTTAAAAACGAAGCTGCAGAAAGCTTCTCTCACAGTGCTCGCTGTTTGTGTAGTTACTGCAAGCCACGAACATCGCAATTCCTATATAACCATGTAAGAACTATTTCAGAAAGGAGCTGCAGAGTGCTTCTGCCACACTGCTCTCTGAAGGTAGGGTGCAACATCGCCAGGAATATCACATTTGATAAATAACCGTAGGTGAAATATTCCAAAACGAAGCTGCAGAAAGCTTCTGTCACGGTGCTCGCTGTTTGTGTAGTTACTACAAGCCATGAACATCGCATTTCCTATATAACCATGTAAGATCTATTTCAGAAAGGAGCTGCAGAGTGCTTCTGTCAAACTGCTCTCTGAAGGTCGGGTGCAACAACGCCAGGATTATCACATTTGATAAATAACCACAGGTGAAATATTCCAAAACCAAGCTGCAGAAAGCTTCTCTCACGGTGCTCGCTCTTTGTGTAGTTACTACAAGCCACCAACATCACATTTCCTATATAACCATGTAAGAACTGCTTCAGAGAGGAGCTGCAGAGTGCTTCCGTCACACTGCACTCTGAAGGTAAGGTGCAACAACGCCAGGATTATCACAATTGATAAATAACCATAGGTGAAATATTCCAAAACGAAACAGCAGAAAGCTTCTCTCACGTTGCTCGCAGATTGTATAGTTACTACAAGCTACGAACATTGCATTTCCTATATAACCATGTAAGAACTATTTCAGAAAGGAGCTGCAGAGTGCTTCTGTCACACTGCTCTCTGAAGGTAGGGTGCAACAACGCCAGGATTATCACATTTGATAAATAACCATAGGTGAAATATTCCAAAACAAAGCTGCAGAAGGCTTCTCTCACGGTGCTTGCTGTTTGTGTAGTTACTACAAGCCAGGAACATCGCATTTCCCAAATAACCATGTAAGAACTATTTCAGAAAGGAGCTGCAGTGTGCTTCTGTCACACTGCTCTCTGACGGTGGGGTGCAACAACGCCAGGATTATCACATTTGATAAATAACCATAGGTGAAATATTCCAAAACGAAGCTGCAGAAAGCTTCTCTCACGCTGCTCGCTGTTTGTGTAGTTTCCACAAGCCACGAACGTCGCATTTCCTATATAACCATGTAAGAACTATTTCAGAAAGGAGCTGCAGAGTTCTTCGGTCCCACTGCTGTCTGATGGTAGGGTGCAATAACGCCAGGATTATCACATTTGATAAATAACCATAGGTGAAATATTCCAAAACGAAGCTGCAGAAAGCTTCTCTCACGGTGCTCGCTGTTTGTGTAGTTACTACAAGCCACGAACATCGCATTTCCTGTATAACCATGTAAGAACTATTTCAGAAAGGAGCAGCAGAGTGCTTCTGTCACACTGCTCTCTGAAGGTAGGGTGCAACAACGCCAGGATTATAACATTTGATAAACAACCATGGGTGAAATACTAAAAAAAGGAAGCTGCATGAAGCTTCTCTCACATTGCTCGCTGTTTGTGTAGTTACTACAAGCCACGAACACCGCATTTCCTATTTAATCATATAAGAACTATTTCAGAAAGGAGCTGCAGGGTGCTTCTGTCACACTGCTCTCTGAAGGTAGGGTGCAACAACGCCAGGATTATCACATTTGGTAAATAACCATAGGTGAAATATTCCAAACCGAAGCTGCAGAAAGCATCTCTCACGGTGCTCGCTGTTTGTGTTGTTACTACAAGCCACGATCATCGCATTTCCTATATAACCATGTAAGAACTATTTCATAAAGGGGCTGCAGAGTGTTTCTGTCACACTGCTCTCTGAAGGCGGGGTGCAACAACGCCAGGATTATCACATTTGATAAATAACCATAGGTGAAATATTCCAAAACGAAGCTGCAGAAAGCTTCTCTCATGCTGCTCGCTGTTTGTGTAGTTTCCACAAGCCACGAACGTCGCATTTCCTATATAACCATGTAAGAACTATTTCTTAAAGGGGCTGCAGAGTGTTTCTGTCCCACTGCACTCTCAAGGTAGGGTGCAACAACGCCAAGATTATCACATTTGATACATAACCATTTGTGAAATATTCCAAATTGAGACTGCAGAAATCTTCTCTCACGGTGCTAGCTGTTTGTGTAGTTACTACAAGCCACGAACATCGCATTTCCTATATAACCATGTAAGAGCTATTTCAGAAAGGAGCTGCAGAGTGCTTCTGTCACACTGCTCTCTGGAGGTAGGGTGCAACAACGCCAGGATTATTATATTTGATAAATAACCATAGGTGAAATATTCCAAAACGAAACTGCAGAAAGCTTCTGTCACGGTGCTCGCTGTTTCTGTAGTTACTACAAGCCACGAACATTGCATTTCCTATATAACCATGTAAGAAGTATTTCAGAAAGGAGCTGCAGAGTGCTTCTGTCACACTGCTCTCTGAAGGTAGGGTGCAACAACTCCAGGATCATCACATTTGATAAATAACCATTGGTGAGTTACTACAATACGAAGCTGCAGAAAGCCTCTCTCACTAAGCTCGCTGTTTGTGTAGTTACTACAAGCCACGAACATCGCACTTGATACATAACCGTGTAAGAACTATTTCGGAAATTAGCTGCAGTGTGCTCCTGTCACACTGCTCTCTGAAGGTAGGGTGCAACAACGCCAGGATTATCACATTTGTTAAATAACCATAGGTGAAATATTTAAAAACGAAGCTGCAGAAAGCTTCTCTCACAGTGCTCGCTGTTTGTGTAGATACTGCAAGCCACGAACTTCGCAATTCCTATATAACCATGTAAGAACTATTTCAGAAAGGAGCTGCAGAGTGCTTCTGCCACACTGCTCTCTGAAGGTAGGGTGCAACATCGCCAGGAATATCACATTTGATAAATAACCGTAGGTGAAATATTCCAAAACGAAGCTGCAGAAAGCTTCTGTCACGGTGCTCGCTGTTTGTGTAGTTACTACAAGCCACGAACATCGCATTTCCCATATAACCATGTAAGAACTATTTCAGAAAGGAGCTGCAGAGTGCTTCTGTCACACTGCTCTCTGAAGGTAGGGTGCAACAACGCCAGGATTATCACATTTGATAAATAACCATAGGTTAAATATTCCAAAACAAAGCTGCAGAAAACTTCTCTCCGGTGCTCGCTGCTTGTGTAGTTACTACAAGCCACGAACATCGCGTTTAATATATAACCATATAAGAACTATTTCATAAAGGAGCTGCAGAGTGCTTCTGCCTCACTGCTCTCTGAAGGTAGGGTGCAACAACGCCAGTATTATCCCATTTGATAAATAACCATAGGTGTAATATTCGAAAATAAAGCTGCAGAAAGCTTCTCTCACGGTGCTCGCTGTTTGTGTACTTACTACAAGTCACGAACATCGCATTTCATATATAACCATGTAAGAACTATTACAGAAAGGAGCTGCAGTGTGCTTCTGTCACACTGCTGTCTGAAGGTAGGGTGCAACAACGCCAGCATTATCACATTTGATAAATAACCATAGGTGAAATATTCCAAAACGAAGCTGCAGATAGCTTCTCTCACGGTGCTCGCTGTTTGTGTACTTACTACAAGCCACGAACATCGCATTTCCTGTATAACCAGGTAAGAACTATTTCAGAAAGGAGCAGCAGAGTGCTTCTGTCACACTGCTCTCTGAAGGTAGGGTGCAACAACGCCAGGATTATCACATTTCATAAATAACCATAGGTGAAATATTCCAAAACGAAGGTGCATAAAGCTTCTCTCACAGTGCTCGCTGTTTGTGTAGTTCCTACGAGCCACGAACATCGCATTTCCTATATAATCATATAAGAACTATTTCTGAAAGGAGCTGCAGAGTGCTTCTGTCACACTGCTCTCTGAAGGTAGGGTGCAACAACGCCAGGATTATCACATTTGCTAAATAACCATAGGTGAAATATTCCAAAACGAAGCTGCAGAAAGCTTCTCTCACGCTGCTCGCTGTTTGTGTAGTTTCCACAAGCTACGAACATCGCATTTCCTGTATAACCATGTAATAACTATTTCAGAAAGGAGCTGCAGAGTGCTTCTGTCACACTGCTCTCTGAAGGTAGGGTGGAACAACGCCAGGATTATCACATTTGTTAAATAACCATAGGTGAAATATTCCAAAACGAAGCTGCATAAACCTTCTCTCACAGTGCTCGCTGTTAGTGTAGATACTGCAAGCCACGAACATCGCAATTCCTATATAACCATGTAAGAACTATTTCCGAAAGGAGCTGCAGAGTACTTCTGCCGCACTGCTCTCTGAAGGTAGGGTGCAACATCGCCAGGAATATCACATTTGATAAGTAACCGTAGGTCAAATATTCCAAAACGAAACTGCAGAAAGCTTCTCTCACGGTGCTCGCTGTTTGTGAAGTTACTACAAGCCACGAACATCGCATTTCCTATATATCCATCTAAGAACTAGTTCAGAAAGGAGCTGCAGAGTGCACCTGTCACACTGCTCTCTTAAGGTAGGGTGCAACAACGTGAGGATTATCACATTTGATAAATAACCATAGGTGAAATATTATAAAACGGGGCTGCAGAAGTCTTCTCTCACGGTGCTCGCTGTTTGTATAGTTACTACAAGCCACGAACATCGCACTTGATACATAACCGTGTAAGAACTATTTCAGAAAGGAGCTTCAGAGTGCTTCAGTCTCACTGCTCTCTGAAGGTAGGGTGCAACTACGCCAGGATTATCACATTTGATAAATAAGCATAGGTGAAATATTCAAAAACGAAGCTGCATAAACCTTCTCTCACAGTGCTCGCTGTTTGTGTAGATACTGCAAGCCACGAACATCGCATTTTCTATATAACCATGTAAGAACTATTTCAGAAAAGAGCTGCAGAGTGAATCTATCACACTGCTCTCTAAAGGTAGGGTGCAACAACGCCAGGATTATCACATTTGATAAATAACCATAGGTGAAATATTCCAAAACGAAGCTGCAGATAGCTTCTCTCATGGTGCTCGCTGTTTGTGTACTTACTACAAGCCACGAACATCGTATTTCCTATATAACCACGTAAGAACTATTTCAGAAAGGAGCTGCAGAGTGTTTCTGTCCCACTGCTCCCTGAAAGTAGGGTACAACAACGCCAGGATTATCACATATGATAAGTAACCGTAGGTGAAATATTCCAAAACGAAGCTGCAGAAAGCTTCTCTCATGCTGCTCGCTGTTTGTGTAGTTACTACAAGGCACGAACTTCGCTTTTCCTATATAACCGTGTAAGAACTATTTCAGAAAGGAGCTGCAGAGTGCTTTTGTCACACTGCTCTCTGAAGGTAGGGTGCAACAACGCCAGGATTATGACATTTGATAAATATCTATAGGTGAAATATTCCAAGACGAAGCTGCATAAAGCTTCTCTCGGTGCTCGCTGTTTGTGTAGTTACTTTAAGCCACGATCATCGCATTTCCCATATAACCATGTAAGAACTAATACATCAAGGAACTGCGGAAAGCTTCGGTCCCACTGCCCTCTGAAGGTAGGGTGCAACAACGCCTGGATTATCACATTTGATAATTAACCATAGGTGAAATATTCCTTAACGAAGCTGCTGAAAACTTCTCTTACGGTGCTCGCTGTTTGTGTAGTTACTACAAGCCCCGAACATCGCATTTCCTATATAACCATGTAAGAACTATTTCAGAAAGGAGCTGCACAGTGCATCTGTCACACTGCTCTCTGAAGGTAGGGTGCAACAACGCCAGGATTATCTCATTTGATAAATAACCATAGGCGAAATATTCCAAAAAGAAGCTGCAGAAAGCTTCTCTCACGGTGCTCGCTGTTTGTGTAGTTACCACAAGCCACGAACATCGCATTTCCTATATAACCATGTAAGAACTATTTCAGAAAGGAGCTGCAGGATGCTTCTGTCACACTGGTCTCTGAATGTATGGTGCAACAGCGCCAGGATTATCACATTTGATAAATAACCATAGGTGAAATATTCCAAAACGAAGCTGCAGAAAGCTTCTCTCACAGTGCTCGCTGTTTGTGTAGTTACTACAAGCCACAAACTTCGCATTTCTATATAACCATGTAAGAACTATTTGAGAGAGGAACTGCAGAGTGCTTCTGTCCCACTGCTCTCTGAACGTAGGGTGCAAGTACGCCAGGATTATGACATTTTATAAATATCCATAGGTGAAATATTCCAAAACGAAGCTGCATAAAGCTTCTCTCGGTGCTCGCTGTTTGTGTAGTTACTTTAAGCCACGATCATCGCATTTCCCATATAACCATGTAAGAACTAACTCATCAAGGAACTGCGGAGTGCTTCTGTCCCACTGCTCTCTGAAGGTAGGGTGCAACAACGCCTGGATTATCACATTTGATAATTAACCATAGGTGAAATATTCCTAAACGAAGCTGCTGAAAATTTCTCTCACGGTGCTCGCTGTTTGTGTAGTTACTACAAGCCCCGAACATCGCATTTCCCATATAACCATGTAAGAACTATTTCAGAAAGGAGCTGCACAGTGCATCTGTCACACTGCTCTCTGAAGGTAGGGTGCAACAACGCCAGGATTATCTCATTTGATAAATAACCATAGGTGAAATATTCCAAAACGAAGCTGCAGAAAGCTTCTCTCATGGTGCTCGCTGTTTGTGTAGTTATTGCAAGCCACGAACATCGCAATTCCTATGTAACCATGTAAGAACTATTTCAGAAAGGAGCAGCAGAGTGCTTCTGTCACACTGCTCTCTGAAGGTAGGGTGCAACAACGCCAGGAATATCACATTTGATAAATAACCTTAGGTGAAATATTCCAAAACGAATCTGCAGAAAGCTTCTCTCACGGTGCTCGCTGTTTGTGTAGTTACTACAAGCCACAAATATCGCCATTCCTATATAACCATGTAAGAACTATTTCAGAAAGGAGCTTCAGAGTGCTTCTGTCACACTGCTCTCTGAAGGTAGGGTGCAACAACGCCAGGATTATCTCATTTGATAAATAACCATAGGTGAAATATTCCAAAACGGGGCTGCAGAAGTCTTCTCTCACTGTGCTCGCTGTTTGTGTAGTTACTACAAGCCACGAACATCGCATTTCCCATATAACCATGTAAGAACTATTTCAGAAAGGAGCTGCAGAGTGCTTCTGTCACACTGCTCTCTGAAGGTAGGGTGCAACTACGCCAGGATTATCACATTTGATAATTAACCATAGGTGAAATATTCCAAAACGAAGCTGCTGAAAACCTCTTCTCACGGTGCTCGCTGTTTGTGTAGTTATTACAAGCCATGAACATCGCATTTCCTGTATAACCATGTAAGAACTATTTCAGAAAGGAGCAGCAGAGTGCATCTGTCACACAGCTCTCTGAAGGTAGGGTGCAACAACGCCAGGATTATCTCTTTTGTTAAATAACCATAGGTGAAATATTCCAAAACGAAGCTGCAGAAAGCTTCTCTCACGGTGCTCGCTGTTTGTGTAGTTACTGCAAGCCACGAACATCGCATCTCCTATATAACCATGTAAGAACTATTTCAGATAGGAGTTGCAGAGTGCTTCTGTCACACTGCTCTCTGAAGGTAGGGTGCAACAACGCCAGGATTATCACATTTGACAAATAACCATAGGTGAAATATTCCAAAACGAAACTGCAGAAAGCTTCTCTCACAGTGCTCGCTGTTTGTGTAGTTACTACAAGCCACAAACTTCGCATTTCCTATATAACCATGTAAGAACTATTTCAGAGAGGATCTGCAGAGTGCTTCTGTCCCACTGCTCTCTGAAGGTTGGGTGCAACAACGCCAGCATTATCACATTACATTAATAACCATAGGCGAAATATTCCAAAACGAAGCTGCAGAAAGCTTCTTTCATGGTGCTCGCTGTTTGTGTAGTTACTACAAGACACGAACATCGCATTTCCTATATAACCATGTAAGAACTATTTCAGAAAGGAGCTGCAGAGTGCTTCTGTCACACTGGTCTCTGAATGTATGGTGCAACAACGCCAGGATTATCACATTTGATAAATAACCATAGGTGAAATATTCCAAAACGAAGCTGCAGAAAGCTTCTCTCACAGTGCTCGCTGTTTGTGTAGTTACTACAAGCCACAAACTTCGCATTTCTATATAACCATGTAAGAACTATTTGAGAGAGGAACTGCAGAGTGCTTCTGTCCCACTGCTCTCTGAACGTAGGGTGCAACCACGCCAGGATTATCACATTTGATACATAACCATAGGTGAAATATTCCAAAACGAGGCCGCAGAAAGCTTCTCTCACGGTGCTCGGTGTTTGTGTAGTTACTACAAGCCACGAACATCGCATTTCCTATATAACCATATAAGAACTATTTCAGAACGGAGCTGCAGAGTGCTTCTGTCCCAATGCTCTCTGAACGTAGGGTGCAACAACGCCGGGATTATCACATGTGATAAATAACCATAGGTGAAATATTCCAAAACGAAGCTGCAGAAAGCTTCTCTCACGGTACTCGCTGTTTGTGTAGTTACTACAAGCCACGAACATCACATTTCCTATATAACCATGTAAGAACTATTTCAGAAAGGAGTTGCAGAGTGCATCTGTCACACTGCTCTCTGAAGGTAGGGTGCAACAACGCCAGGATTATCTCATTTGATAAATAACCATAGGTGAAATATTCCAAACAGAAGCTACAGAAAGCTTCTCTCACGGTGCTCGCTGTTTGTGTAGTTACCACAGGCCACTAACATCGCAATTACTATATAACCATGTAAGAACTATTTCAGAAAGGAGCTGCATTGTGCTTAAGTCCCACTGCTCTCTGAAGGTCAGGTGCAACAACGCCAGGATTATCACATTTGATAAATATCAGTAGGTGAAATATTCCAAAACGGAGCTGCAGAAATGTTCTCTCACGGTGCTCGCTGTTTGTGTAGTTACTACAAGGCACGAACATCGCTTTTCCCATATAATCATGTAAGAACTATTTCAGAAAGGTGCTGCAGAGTGCTTCGGACACACTGCTCTCTGAAGGTAGGGTGCAACAACGCCAGGATTATCACATTTGATAAATAACCATAGGTGTAATAATCCAAAACGAAGCTGCAGAAATCTTCTCACACGGTGGTCGTTGTTTGTGTAGTTAGTACAAGCCACGAACATCGCATTTCCTATATAACCATGTAAGAACTATTTCAGAAAGGAGCTGCGAAGTGCTTCTGTCACACTGCTCTCTGAAGGTAGGGTACAACAACGCCAGGATTATGACATTTGATAAATAACCATAGGTGAAAAATTCCAAAACGAAGCCGCAGGAAGCTTCTTTCACGGTGCTCGCTGTTTGTGTAGTTACTACAACCACGAACATCGCATTTCCTATATAACCATGTAAGAACTATCTCAGAAAGGAGCTGCAGAGTGCTTCTGTCACACTGCTCTCTGAAGGTAGGGTGCAACAACGCCAGGATTATCACATTTGATAAATAACCATAGGTGAAATATTCTAAAAGGAAACTCCAGAAAGCTTCTCTCACGAAGCTCGCTGTTTGTGTAGTTACTACAAGCCACGAATATCGTATTTGATACATAACCGTGTAAGAACTATTTCAGAAATTAGCTGCAGAGTGCTTCTGTCACACTGCTCTCTGAAGGTAGGGGCAACAACGCCAGGTATATCACATTTGATAAATAACCATAAGTGAAATATACCAAAACGAAGCTGCAGAAAGCTTCTCTCACTGTGCTCGCTGTCTGTGTAGTTGCCACAAGCCACGAACATCGCATTTCCTCTATAACCATGTAAGAACTATTTCAGATAGGAGCTGCTTAGTGCTTCGGTCCCACTGCTCTCGGAAGGTAGGGTGCAACAAGGCCAGGATTATCACATTTGATAAATAACCATAGGAGAAATATTACAAAACGAAGCTGCAGAAAGCTTCTCTCACGGTGCTCGCTGTTTGTGTAGTTACTACAAGCCACGAACATCGAATTTCCCATATAACCATGTAAGAACAATTTCAGAAAGGAGCTGCAGAGTGCTTCTGTCACACTGCTCTCTGAAGGTAGGGTGCAACAACGCCAGGATTATCACATTTGATAAATAACAATAGGTGAAATATTCCAAAACGAGGCTGCAGAAAGCTTCTCTCACGGTGCTCGCTGTTTGTGTAGTTACTACAAGCCACGAACATCGCATTTCCTATATAACCATTTAAGAACTATTTCAGAAAGGAGCTGCAGAGTGCTTCTGTCACACTGCTCTCTGAAGGTATGGTGCAACAATGCCACGATTATCACATTTGATAAATAACCATAGGTGAAATATTCCAAAACGAAGCTGCAGAAAGCTTCTCTCACGGTGCTCGCTGTTTGTGAAGTTACTACAAGCCACGAACATCGCATTTCCTATATAACCATGTAAGAACTATTTCAGAAAGGAGCTGCAGAGTGCTTCTGTCACCCTGCTCTCTGAAGGTATGGTGCAACAACGCCAGGATTATCCCATTTGATAAATAACCATGGGTGAAATATTCCAAAACGAAGCTGCAGAAAGCTTCTCTCACGGTGCACGCTGTTTGTGTAGTTACCACAAGCCACGAACATCGCATTTCCTATATAACCATGTAAGAACTATTTCAGAAAGGAGCTGCAGAGTGCTTCTGTCACACTGGTCTCTGAAGGTATGGTGCAACAACGTCAGGATTATCACATTTGGTAAATAACCATAGGTGTAATATTCCAAAACGAAGCTGCAAAGAGCTTCTCTCTTAGTGCTAGCTGTTTGTGTAGTTACTACAAGCCACAAACTTCGCATTTCCCGTATAACCATGTAAGAACTATTTCAGAGAGGAACTGCAGAGTGCTTCTGTCAAACTGCTCTCTGAACGTAGGGTGCAACAACACCAGGATTATCACATTTGATAAATAACAATAGGCGAAATATTCCAAAACGAGGCTGCAGAAAGCTTCTCTCGCGGTGCTCGCTGTTTGCGTAGTTACTACAAGCCACGAACATCGCATTTCCTATATAACCATGTAAGAACTATTTCAGAAAGGAGCTGCAGAGTGCTTCTGTCAAAATGCTCTCTGAAGGTAGGGTGCAACAACGCCAGAATTATCACATTTAATAAATAACCATAGGTGAAATATTCCAAAACGAAGCTGCAGAAACCTTCTCCCATGGTGCCTGCTGTTTGTGAAGTTACTGCAAGCCACGAACATCGCATTTACTATATTACCATGTAAGAACTATTTCCGAAAGAAGCTGCTGAGTGCTTCTGTCACCCTGCTCTCTGAAGGTAGGGTGCAACTATGCCAGGATTATCACATTTGGTAAATAACCATAGGTGAAATATTCCAAAACGAAGCTGCAGAAAGCTTCTCTCACAGTTCTCGCTGTTTGTGTAGTTACTACAAGCCACAAATATCGCATTTCCTATATGACCATGTAAGAACTATTTCAGAAATGAACTGCAGAGTGCTTCTGTCACACTGCTCTCTGAAGGTAGGGTGCAACAACGCCAGGATTATCACATTTGATAAATAACCATAGGTGAAATATTCCAAAACGAAATTGCAGAAAGCTTCTCTCACGGTGCTCTCTGTTTGTGTAGTTACTACAAGCCACGAACATTGCATTTCCTATATAACCATGTAAGAACTATTTCAGAAAGGAGCTGCAGAGTGCTTCTGTCACACTGCTCTCTGAAGGTAGGGTGCAACAACGCCAGGATTATCACATTTAATAAATAACCATAGGTGAAATATTCCAAAACGAAGCTGCAGAAACCTTCTCCCATGGTGCCTGCTGTTTGTGAAGTTACTGCAAGCCACGAACATCGCATTTCCTATATAACCCCGTAAGAACTATTTCAGAAAGGAGCTGCAGAGTGCTTCTGTCACCCTGCTCTCTGAAGGTAGGGTGCAACAATGCCAGGATTATCACATTTGATAAATAACCATAGGTGAAATATTCCAAAACGAAGCTGCAGAAAGCTTCTCTCACAGTGCTCGCTGTTTGTGTAGTTACTACAAGCCACAAATATCGCATTTCCTATATAACCATGTAAGAACTATTTCAGAAATGAACTGCAGAGTGCTTCTGTCACACTGCTCTCTGAAGGTAGGGTGCAACAACGCCAGGATTATCTCATTTGATAAATAACTATAGGTGAAATATTCCAAATAGAAGCTGCAGAAAGCTTCTCTCACGGTGCTCGCTGTTTGTGTAGTTACCACAAGCCACGAACATCGCAATTACTATATAACCATGTAAGAACTATTTCAGAAAGGAGCTGCAGAGTGCTTCTGGCACACTGATCTCTGATGGTATGGTGCAAGAACGCCAGGATTATCACATTTGATAAATAACCATAGGTGAAATATTCCAAAACGAAGCTGCAGAAATCTTCTCTCACAGTGCTCGCTGTTTGTGTAGTTACTAACAGCCACAAACTTCGCATTTCCTATATAACCATGTAAGAACTATTTCAGAGAGGAACTGCAGAGTGCTTCTGTCCCACTGCTCTCTGAACGTAGGGTGCAACAACGCCAGGATTATCACATTTAATAAATAACCATAGGTGAAATATTCCAAAACGAAGCTGCAGAAACCTTCTCCCATGGTGCCTGCTGTTTGTGAAGTTACTGCAAGCCACGAACATCGCATTTCCTATATAACCCCGTAAGAACTATTTCAGAAAGGAGCTGCAGAGTGCTTCTGTCACCCTGCTCTCTGAAGGTAGGGTGCAACAATGCCAGGATTATCACATTTGATAAATAACCATAGGTGAAATATTCCAAAACGAAGCTGCAGAAAGCTTCTCTCACAGTGCTCGCTGTTTGTGTAGTTACTACAAGCCACAAATATCGCATTTCCTATATATCCATGTAAGAACTATTTCAGAAATGAACTGCAGAGTGCTTCTGTCACACTGCTCTCTGAAGGTAGGGTGCAACAACGCCAGGATTATCACATTTGATAAATAACCATAGGTGAAATATTCCAAAACGAAGCTGCTGTAGACCTCTCTCACTGTGCTCGCTGTTTGGGTAGTTACTACAAGCCACGAACATCGCATTTCCTATATAACCATGTAAGAACTATTTCAGAAAGGAGCTGTAGAGTGCTTCTGTCACACTGCTCTCTGAAGGTAGGGTGCAGCAACGCCAGGAATATCACATTTGATAAGTAACCATAGGTGAAATATTCCAAAACGAAACTGCAGAAAGCTCCTCTCAAGGTGCTCGCTGTTTGTGTAGTTACTACAAGCCATGAACATTGCATTTCCTATATAACCATGTAAGAACTATTTCAGAAAGGAGCTGCAGAGTGCTTCTGTCACACTGCTCTCTGAAGGTAGGGTGCAACAACGCCAGGATTATCCCATTTGACAAATAACCATGGGTGAAATATTCCAAAACGAAGCTGCAGAAAGCCTCTCTCACGGTGCTCGCTGTTTGTGTAGTTACCACAAGCCACGAACATCGCATTTCCTATATAACCATGTAAGAACTATTTCAGAAAGGAGCTGCAAAATGCTTCTGTCACACTGCTCTCTGAAGGTAGGGTGCAACAACGCCAGGATTATCACATTTAATAAATAACCATAGGTGAAATATTCCAAAACGAAGCTGCAGAAACCTTCTCCCATGGTGCCTGCTGTTTGTGAAGTTACTGCAAGCCACGAACATCGCATTTCCTATATAACCCCGTAAGAACTATTTCAGAAAGGAGCTGCAGAGTGCTTCTGTCACCCTGCTCTCTGAAGGTAGGGTGCAACAATGCCAGGATTATCACATTTGATAAATAACCATAGGTGAAATATTCCAAAACGAAGCTGCAGAAAGCTTCTCTCACAGTGCTCGCTGTTTGTGTAGTTACTACAAGCCACAAATATCGCATTTCCTATATAACCATGTAAGAACTATTTCAGAAATGAACTGCAGAGTGCTTCTGTCACACTGCTCTCTGAAGGTAGGGTGCAACAACGCCAGGATTATCTCATTTGATAAATAACTATAGGTGAAATATTCCAAATAGAAGCTGCAGAAAGCTTCTCTCACGGTGCTCGCTGTTTGTGTAGTTACCACAAGCCACGAACATCGCAATTACTATATAACCATGTAAGAACTATTTCAGAAAGGAGCTGCAGAGTGCTTCTGGCACACTGATCTCTGATGGTATGGTGCAAGAACGCCAGGATTATCACATTTGATAAATAACCATAGGTGAAATATTCCAAAACGAAGCTGCAGAAATCTTCTCTCACAGTGCTCGCTGTTTGTGTAGTTACTAACAGCCACAAACTTCGCATTTCCTATATAACCATGTAAGAACTATTTCAGAGAGGAACTGCAGAGTGCTTCTGTCCCACTGCTCTCTGAACGTAGGGTGCAACAACGCCAGGATTATCACATTTAATAAATAACCATAGGTGAAATATTCCAAAACGAAGCTGCAGAAACCTTCTCCCATGGTGCCTGCTGTTTGTGAAGTTACTGCAAGCCACGAACATCGCATTTCCTATATAACCCCGTAAGAACTATTTCAGAAAGGAGCTGCAGAGTGCTTCTGTCACCCTGCTCTCTGAAGGTAGGGTGCAACAATGCCAGGATTATCACATTTGATAAATAACCATAGGTGAAATATTCCAAAACGAAGCTGCAGAAAGCTTCTCTCACAGTGCTCGCTGTTTGTGTAGTTACTACAAGCCACAAATATCGCATTTCCTATATATCCATGTAAGAACTATTTCAGAAATGAACTGCAGAGTGCTTCTGTCACACTGCTCTCTGAAGGTAGGGTGCAACAACGCCAGGATTATCACATTTGATAAATAACCATAGGTGAAATATTCCAAAACGAAGCTGCTGTAGACCTCTCTCACTGTGCTCGCTGTTTGTGTAGTTACTAACAGCCACAAACTTCGCATTTCCTATATAAACATGTAAGAACAATTTCAGAGAGGAACTGCAGAGTGCTTCTGTCCCACTGCTCACTGAACGTAGGGTGCAACAACGCCAGGATTATCACATTTGATAAATAACCACAGGTGAAATATTCCAAAACGAGGCTGCAGAAAGCTTCTCTCACGGTGCTCGCTGTTTGTGTAGTTACTACAAGCCACGAACATCGCATTTCCTATATAACCATGTAAGAACTATTTCAGAAAGGAGCTGCAGAGTGCCTCTGTCCCACTGCTCTCTGAACGTAGGGTGCAACAACGCCAGGATTATCACATGTGTTAAATAACCATAGGTGAAATATTAGAAAACGAAGCTGCAGAAAGCTTATCTCACGGTATTCGCTGTTTGTGTAGTTACTACAAGCCACGAACATCGCATTTCCTATATAACCATGTAAGAACTATTTCAGAAAGGAGCTGCAGAGTGCCTCTGTCCCACTGCTCTCTGAACGTAGGGTGCAACAACGCCAGGATTATCACATGTGTTAAATAACCATAGGTGAAATATTAGAAAACGAAGCTGCAGAAAGCTTATCTCACGGTATTCGCTGTTTGTGTAGTTACTACAAGCCACGAACATCGCATTTCCTATATAACCATGTAAGAACTATTTCCGAAGGAGTTGCAGAGTGCATCTGTGACACTGCTCTCTGAAGGTAGGGTGCAACAACGCCAGGATTATCTCATTTGATAAATAACCATAGGTGAAATATTCCAAACAGAAGCTGCAGAAAGCTTCTCTCACGGTGCTCGCTGTTTGTGTAGTTACCACATCCCACGAACATCGCAATTACTATATAACCATGTAAGAACTATTTCAGAAAGGAGCTGCAGAGTGCTTCGGTCAGAAAGCTTCTCTCACGGTGCTCGCTGTTTGTGTAGTTACTACAAGCCACGAACATCGCATTTCCTATATAACCATGTAAGAACTATTTCAGAAAGGAGCTGCAGAGTGCTTCTGTCCCACTGCTCTCTGAACGTAGGGGGCAACAACGCCAGGATTATCACATGTGATAAATAACCATAGGTGAAATATTCCAAAACGAAGCTGCAGAAAGCTTCTCTCACGGTATTCGCTGTATGTGCAGTTACTACAAGCCACGAACATCGCATTTCCTATATAACCATGTAAGAACAATTTCCGAAGGAGTTGCAGAGTGCATCTGTCACACTGCTCTCTGAAGGTAGGGTGCAACAACGCCAGGATTATCTCATTTTATAAATAACCATAGGTGAAATATTCCAAACAGAAGCTGCAGAAAGCTTCTCTCACGGTGCTCGCTGTTTGTGTAGTTACCACAAGCCACGAACATCGCAATTACTATATAACCATGTAAGAACTATTTCAGAAAGGAGCTGCAGAGTGCTTCGGTCCCACTGCTCTTTGAAGGTAGGGTGCAACAACGCCAGGATTATCACATTTGATAAATAACCATAGGTGAAATATTCCAAAACGAAGCTGCAGAAAGCTTCTCTCTCGGTGCTCTCTGTTAGTGTAGTTACTACAAGCCACGAACATCGCATTTCCTATATAACCATGTAAGAACTATTTCAGAAAGGAGCTGCAGAGTGCTTCTGTCACACTGCTCTCTGAAGGTAGGGTGCAACAACGCCAGGATTATCACATTTGATAAATAACCATAGGTGAAATATTCCAAAACGGAGCTGCAGAAGGCTTGTCTCACAGTGCTCGCTGTTTGTGTAGTTGCCACAATCTACGACCATCGCATTTCCTATATAACCATGTAAGAACTATTTCAGATAGTAGCTGTAGAGTGCTTCTGTCCCACTGCTCTCTGAAGGTAGGGTGCAACTATGCCAGTATTATCACATTTGGTAAATAACCATAGGTAAAATATTCGAAAAACAAAACTTCAGAAAGCTTCTCTCACGGTGCTCGCTGTTTGTGTAGTTACTACCAGCCACGAACAACGCATTTCCTGTATATCCATGTAAGAACTATTTCAGACAGGAGGTGCAGAGTGTTTCTGTGACACTGCTCTCTGAAGGTAGGGTGCAACAACGTCAGGATTATCACATTTGATAATTAACTATAGGTGAAATATTCCAAAACGAAGCTGCTGAAAACTTCTCTCACGGTGCTCGCTGTTTGGGTAGTTACTACAAGCCACGAGCATCGCATTTCCTATATAACCATGTAAGAACTATTTCAGAAAGGAGCTGCGGAGTGCATCTGTCACACAGCTCTCTGAAGGTAGGGTGCAACAACGCCATGATTATCACATGTGATAAATAGTTATAGGTGAAATATTCCAAAACGAAGCTGCAGAAAGCTTCTCTCACAGTGCTCGCTGTTTGAGTAGTTACCAAAAACCACGAACGTCGCAATTACTATATAACCATGTAAGAACTATTTCACAAAGGAACTGCAGAGTGCTTCTTTCCCACTGCTCTCTGAACGTAGGGTGCAACAAAGCCAGGATTATCACATTTGATAAATAACCATAGGTGAAATATTCCAAAACGAGGCTGCAGAAAGCTTCTCTCACGGTGCTCGCTGTTTGTGTAGTTACTACAACCCACGAATATCGCATTTCCTATATCACCATGTAAGAACTATTTCAGAAAGGAGCTGCAGAGTGCTTCTGTCCCACTGCTCTCTGAACGTAGGGTGCATCAACGCCAGGATTATCACATGTAATAAATAACCATAGGTGAAATATTCCAAAACGAAGCTGCAGAAAGCTTCTCTCACGGTACTCGCTGTTTGTGTAGTTACTACAAGCCACGAACATCGCATTTCCTATATACCCATGTAAGAACTATTTCAGAAACTAGTTGCAGAGTGCATCTGTCACACTGCTCTCTGAAGGTAGGGTGCAACAACGCCAGGAATATCACATTTGATAAATAACCATAGGTGAAATATTCCAAAACGAAACTGCAGAAAGCCTCTCTCACGGTGCTCGCTGTTTTTGTAGTTACCACAAGCCACGAACATTGCATTTCCTATATATCCATGTAAGAACTGTTTTAGAAAGGAGCTGCGGAGTGCTTTTGTCACACAGCTCTCTGAAGGTAGGGTGCAACAACGCCAGGATTATCACATTTGATAAATAACCATAGGTGAAATATTCGAATTTGAACTGCAGAAAGCTTCTCTCACGGTGCTCGCTGTTTGTGTAGTTACTACAAGGCACGAACATCGCATTTCCTATATAACCATGTAAGAACTATTTCAGAAAGGAGCTGCAGAGTGCTTCTGTCACACTGCTCTCTGAAGGTAGGGTGCATTAACGCCACGATTATCACATGTGATAAATAACCATAGGTAAAATATTCCAAAACGAAGCTGCAGAAAGCATCTCTCACGGTACTCGCTGTTTGTGTAGTTACTACAAGCCACGAACAGCGCATTTCCTGTATACCCATGTAAGAACTATTTCAGAAACGAGTTGCAGAGTGCAAATGTCACACTGCTCTCTGAAGGTAGGGTGCAACAACGCCAGGAATATCACTTTTGATTAATAACCATAGGTGAAATATTCCAAAACGAAACTGCAGAAAGCTTCTCTCACGGTGCTCGCTGTATGTGTAGTTACTACAAGCCACGAACATTGCAATTCCTATATAACCATGTAAGAACTATTTCAGAAAGGAGCTGCAGAGTGCTTCTGTCACACTGCTCTCTGAAGGTAGGGTTAACAACGCTAGGATTATCCCATTTGATAAATAACCATGTGTGAAATATTCCAAAACGAAGCTGCAGATAGCTTCTCTCCTGGTGCTCGCTGTTTGTGTAGTTTCCGCAAGCCACGAACATCGCATTTCGAATATAACCATGTAAGAACTATTTCAGAAAGGAGATGCAGAGTGCTTCGGTCCCACTGCTCTCTTAAGGTAGGGTGCAACAACGCCAGGATTATCACATTTGATAAATAACCATAGGTGAAATACTCGATATTGAAGCAGCAGAAAGCTTCTCTCACGGTGCTTGCTGTTTGTGTAGTTACTACAAGCCACGAACATCGCATTTCCTATATAACCATGTAAGAACTATTTCAGAAAGGAGCTGCAGAGTGCTTCTGTCACACTGCTCTCTGAAGGTAGGGTGCAACAACGCCAGGATTATCACATTACATAAATAACCATAGGCGAAATATTCCCAAACGAAGCTGTAGAAAGCTTCTTTCATGGTGCTCGCGGTTTGTGTAGTTACTACAAGCCATGAACATCGCATTTCCTTTATAACCATGTAAGAACTATTTCAGAAAGGAGCTGCAGAGTGCTTCTGTCACACTGGTCTCTGAAGGTATGGTGCAACAGCGCCAGGATTATCACATTTGATAAATAACCATAGGTGAAACATTCCAAAACAAAGCTGCAGAAAGCTTCTCTCACAGTGCTCGCTGTTTGTGTAGTTACTACAAGCCACAATCTTCGCATTTCCTATATAATCATGTAAGAACTATTTCAGAAAGGAGCTGCAGAGTGCTTCTGTCCACTGCTCTCTGAACGTAGGGTGCATCAACGCCAGGATTATCACATGTGATAAATAACCATAGGTGAAATATTCCAAAACGAAGCTGCAGAAAGCTTCTCTCACGGTACTCGCTGTTTGTGTAGTTACTACAAGCCACGAACATCGCATTTCCTATATACCCATGTAAGAACTATTTCAGAAAGGAGTTGCAGAGTGCATCTGTCACACTGCTCTCTGAAGGTAGGGTGCAACAACGCCAGGAATATCACATTTGATAAATAACCATAGGTGAAATATTCCAAAATGAAACTGCAGAAAGCCTCTCTCACGGTGCTTGCTGTTTGTGTAGTTACTACAAGCCACGAACATTGCATTTCCTATATAACCATGTAAGAACTGTTTCAGAAAGGAGCTGCAGAGTGCTTCCGTCACACTGCTCTCTCTGAAGGAAGTGTGCAACAATGCCAGGATTATCCCATTTGATAAATAACCATGGGTGAAATATTCCAAAACGAAGCTGCAGAAAGTTTCTCTCACAGTGCCCGCTGTTTGTGTAGTTACTACAAGCCACAAACTTCGCATTTCCTATATAACCATGTAAGAACTATTTCAGAGAAGAACTGCTGAGTGCTTCTGTCCCACTGCTCACTGAACGTAGGGTGCAACAACGCCAGGATTATCACATTTAATAAATAACCATAGGTGAAATATTACAAACAGAAGCTCCAGAAAGCTTCTCTCACGGTGCTCGCTGTTTGTGTAGTTACCACAAGCCAAGAACATCGCAATAACTATATAACCATGTAAGGACTATTTCAGAAAGGAGCTGCAGAGTGCTTCGGTCCCACTGCTCTCTGAAGGTAGGGTGCTACAACGCCAGGATTATCACATTTGATAAATAACCATAGGTGAAATATTCCAAAACGAAGCTGCAGAAAGCTTCTCTCACGGTGGTCTCTGTTTGTGTAGTTACTACAAGCCACGAACATCGCATTTCCTATATAACCATGTAAGAACTATTTCAGAAAGGAGCTGCAGAGTGCTTCTGTCACACTGCTCTCTGAAGGTAGGGTGCAACAACGCCAGGATTATCACATTTGATAAATAACCATAGTTGAAATATTCCAAAACGGAGCTGCAGAAGGCTTCTCTCACAGTGCTCGCTGTTTGTGTAGTTGCCACAAGCCACGACCATCGCATTTCCCATATAACCATGCAAGAACTATTTCAGATAGTAGCTGCAGAGTGCTTCTGTCCCACTGCTCTCTGAGCGGAGGGTGCAACAACGCCAGGATTATCACATTTAATAAATAACAATAGGAGAAATATTCCAAAACAAAACTGCAGAAAGCTTCTCTCCGGTGCTCGCTGTTTGTGTAGTTACTACAAGCCACGAACATCGCATTTAATATATAACCATATATGAACTATTTCATAAATGAGCTGCAGAGTGCTTCTGCCTTACTGCTCTCTGAAGGTAGGGTGCAACAACGCCAGTATTATCACATTTGATAAATAACCATAGGTAAAATATTAGAAAAACAAAACTGCAGAAAGCTGCTCTCACGGTGCTCGCTGTTTGCGTACTTACTACAAGCCACGAACATCCCATTTAATATATAACCATGCAAGTACTATTTCAGAAAGGAGCTGCAGTGTGCTTCTGTCACACTGCTGTCTGAAGGTAGGGTGCAACAACGCCAGGATTATCACATTTGGTAAATAACCATAGGTGAAACACTCGACATTGAAGCTGCAGAAAGCTTCTCTCACGGTGCTCGCTGTTTGTGTAGTTACTACAAGCCACGAACATCGCATTTCCTATATAACCATGTAAGAACTATTTCAGAAAGGAGCTGCAGAGTGCTTCTGTCACACTGCTCTCTGAAGGTAGGGTGCAACAACGCCAGGATTATCACATTACATAAATAACCATAGGCGAAATATTCCAAAACGAAGCTGCAGAAAGCTTCTTTCATGGTGCTCACGGTTTGTGTAGTTACTACAAGCCATGAACATCGCATTTCATATATAACCATGTAAGAACTATTTCAGAAAGGAGCTGCAGAGTGCTTCTGTCACACTGGTCTCTGAAGGTATGGTGCAACAACGCCAGGATTATCACATTTGATAAATAACCATAGGTGAAATATTGCAAAACGAAGCTGCAGAAAGCTTCTCTCACAGTGCTCGCTGTTTGTGTAGTTACTACAAGCCACAATCTTCGCATTTCCCATATAATCATGTAAGAACTATTTCAGAGTGGAACTGCAGAGTGCTTCTTTCCCACTGCTCTCTGAACGTAGGGTGCAACAAAGCCAGGATTATCACATTTGATTAATAACCATAGGTGAAATTTTCCAAAACGAGGCTGCAGAAAGCTTCTCTCACGGTGCTCGCTGTTTGTGTAGTTACTACAAGCCACGAATATCGCATTTCCTATATCACCATGTAAGAACTATTTCAGAAAGGAGCTGCAGAGTGCTTCTGTCCCACTGCTCTCTGAACGTAGGGTGCATCAACGCCAAGATTATCAAATGTGATAAATAACCATAGGTGAAATATTCCAAAACGAAGCTGCAGAAAGCCTCTCTCACGGTGCTCGCTGTTTGTGTAGTTACTACAAGCCACGAACATTGCATTTCCTATATAACCATGTAAGAACTGTTTCAGAAATTAGCTGCAGAGTGCTTCTGTCACACTGCTCTCTGAAGGTAGGGTGCAACAATGCCAGGATTATCCCATTTGATAAATAACCATGGGTGAAATATTCCAAAACGAAGCTGCAGAAAGCTTCTCTCATGGTGCTCGCTGTTTGTGTAGTTACCGCAAGCCACGAACATCGCATTTCCTATATAACCATGTAAGAACTATTTCAGAAAGGAGATGCAGAGTGCTTCGGTCCCACTGCTCTCTTAAGGTAGGGTGTAACAACGCCAGGATTATCACATTTGATAAATAACCATAGGTGAAATATTCGAAATTGAAGCTGCAGAAAGCTTCTCTCATGGTGCTCGCTGTTTGTGTAGTTACTACAAGCCACGAACATCGCATTTCCTATATAACCATGTAAGAACTATTTCAGAAAGGAGCTGCAGAGTGCTTCTGTCACACTGCTCTCTGAAGGTAGGGTGCAGCAACGCCAGGATTATCACATTACATAAATAACCATAGGCGAAATATTCCAAAACGAAGCTGCAGAAAGCTTCTTTCATGGTGCTCGCTGTTTGTGTAGTTACTACAAGCCACAAACATCTTATTTCCTATATAACCATGTAAGAACTTCTTCAGAAAGGAGCTGCAAAGTGCTTCTGTCACACTGGTCTCTGAAGGTATGGTGCAACAACGCCAGGATTATCACATTTGATAAATATCCATAGGTGAAATATTCCAAAACGGAGCTGCAGAAGTGTTCTCTCACGGTGCTCGCTGTTTGTGTAGCTACTACAGCCCGCATCTTGTGGTCGTGCGGTAGCGTTCTTGCCTCCCACGTCCGGGTACCCGGGTTCGATTCCCGGCGGGGTCAGGGATTTTCTCTGCCTCGTGATGGTTGGGTGTTGCTTGCTGTCCTTAGGTTAGTTAGGTTTAAGTAGTTCTAAGTCCTAGGGGACTTATGACCACAGCAGTTGAGTCCCATAGTGCTCAGAGCCATTTGAACCATTTTTTTGTAGCTACTACAAGCCACGAACATCGCTTTTCCTACATAATCATGTAAGAACTATTTCAGATAAGAGCTGCAGAGTGCTTCTGTAACACTGCTCTCTGAAGGTAGGGTGCAACAACGCTAGGAATATCACATTTCATATATAACCATAGGTGAAATATTCCAAAACGAAACTGCAGAATATTTCTCTCATGGTGCTCGCTGTTTGTGTAGTTACTACAAGCCACGAATATCGCATTTCCTATATAACCATGTAAGGACTATTTCAGAAAGGAGCTGCAGAGTGCTTCTGTCACACCGCTCTCTGAAGGTAGGGTGCAACAACGCCAGGATTATCACATTTGATAAATAACCATATGTGAAATATTCCAAAACGAAACTGCTGAAAGTTTCTCTCACGAAGCTCGCTGTTTGTGTAGTTACTACAAGCCACAAACATCGCATTTGATACATAACCGTGTAAGAACTATTTCAGAAATTAGCTGCAGAGTGTTTCTGTCACACTGCTCTCTGAAGGTAGGGTGCAACAACGCCAGGATTATCACATTTGATAAATAACCATAGGTGAAATATTCCAAATCGGAGCTGCAGAAGGCTTCTCTCACAGTGCTCGCTGTTTGTGTAGTTGCCATAAGCCACGACCATCGCATTTCCTATATAACCATGTAAGAACTATTTCAGATAGTAGCTGCAGAGTGCTTCTGTCACATTGCTCTCTGAACGTAGGGTGCAACAACGCCAGGATTATCACATTTGATAAATAACAATAGGAGAAATATTCGAAAACAAAACTGCAGAAAGCCTCTCTCTGGTGCTCGCTGTTTGTGTAGTTACTACAAGCCACGAACATCGCATTTAATATATAACCATATATAAACTATTTCATAAAGGAGCTGCAGAGTGCACTGCCTCACTGCTCTCTGAAGGTAGGGTGCAACAACGCCAGGATTATTACATTTGATAAATAACCATAGGTGAAATATTCCAAAACGAAGCTGCAGATAGCTTCTCTCACGGTGCTCGCTGTTTGTGTAGTTACTACCAGCCACGAACAATGCATTTCCTGTATAACCATGTAAGAACTATTTCAGAAAGGAGCTGCAGAGTGTTTCTGTCACACTGCTCTCTGAAGGTAGGCTGCAACAACGTCAGGATTATCACATTTGATAATTAACTATAGGTGAAATATTCCAAAACGAAGCTGCTGAAAACTTCTCTCACGGTGCTCGCTGTTTGTGAAGTTACTACAAGCCACGAACATCGCATTTCCTACATAACCATGTAAGAACTATTTCAGAAAGGAGCTGCAGAGTGCTCCTGTCACCCTGCTCTCTGAAGGTAGGGTGCAACAATACCAGGATTATCTCATTTGGTAAATAACCATAGGTGAAATATTCCAAAACGAAGCTGCAGAAAGCTTTTCTCAAAGTGCTCGCTGTTTGTGTAGTTACTACAAACCACGAATATCGCATTTCCTATAAAACCATGTAAGAACTATTTCAGAAAGGAGCTGCAGAGTGCTTCTGTCACACTGCTCTCTGAAGGTAGGATGCATCAACGCCACGATTATCACATGTGATAAATAACCATAGGTGAAATATTCCAAAACGAAGCTGCAGAAAGCTTCTCTCACGGTACTCGCTGTTTGTGTAGTTACTACAAGCCACGAACATTGCAATTCCTATATAACCATGTAAGAACAATTTCAGAAAGGAGCTGCAGAGTGCTTCTGTCACACTGCTCTCTGAAGGTAGGGTGCAACAACGCTAGGATTATCCCATTTGATAAATAACCATGGGTGAAATATTCCAAAACGAAGCTGCAGAAAGCTTCTCTCATGGTGCTCGCTGTTTGTGTAGTTTCCGCAAGCCACGAACATCGGATATCCAATATAACCATTTAAGAACTATTTCAGAAAGAAGATGCAGAGTGCTTCGGTCCTACTGCTCTCTTAAGGTAGGGTGCAACAACGCCAGGATTATCACATTTGATAAATAACCATAGGTGAAATACTCGAAATTGAAGCTGCAGAAAGCTTCTCTCACGGTGCTCGCTGTTTGTGTAGTTACTACAAGCCACGAACATCACATTTCCTATATAACCATGTAAGAACTATTTCAGAAAGGAGCTGCAGAGTGCTTCTGTCACACTGCTCGCTGAAGGTAGGGTGCAACAACGCCAGGATTATCACATTACATAAATAACCATAGGCGAAATATTCCAAAACGAAGCTGCAGAAAGCTTCTTTAATGGTGCTCGCGGTTTGTGTAGTTACTACAAGCCATGAACATCTTATTTCCTATATAACCATGTAAGAACTATTTCAGAAAGGAGCTGCAGAGTGCTTCTGTCACACTGGTCTGTGAAGGTATGGTGCAACAACGCCAGGATTATCACATTTGATAAATAACCATAGGTGAAATATTCCAAAACGAAACTGCTGAAAGTTTCTCTCACGAAGCTCGCTGTTTGTGTAGCTACTACAGCCCGCATCTCGTGGTCGTGCGGTAGCGTTCTCGCTTCCCACGTCCGGGTTCCCGGGTTCGATTCCCGGCGGGGTCAGGGATTTTCTCAGCCTCGTGATGGCTGGGTGTAGTGTGCTGTCCTTAGGTTAGTTAGGTTTAAGTAGTTCTACGTCCTAGGGGACTTATGACCACAGCAGTTAAGTCCCATAGTGCTCAGAGCCATTTGAACCATTTTTTTGTAGCTACTACTAGCCACGAACATCGCTTTTCCTATATAATCATGTAAGAACTATTTCTGATAGGAGCTGCAGAGTGCTTCTGTAACACTGCTCTCTGAAGGTAGGGTGGAACAACGCTAGGAATATCACATTTGATAAATAACCATAGGTGAAATATTCCAAAACGAAACTGCAGAATATTTCTCTCATGGTGCTCGCTGTTTGTGTAGTTAGTACAGGCCACGAACATCGCATTTCCTAAATAACCATGTAAGAACTATTACAGAAAGAAGCTGCAGAGTGCTTCTGTCACACTGCTCTCTGAAGGTAGGGTGCAACAACGCCAGGATTATCACATTTGATAAATAACCATAGGTGAAATATTCCAAAACGAAACTGCTGAAAGTTCCTCTCACGAAGCTCGCTGTTTGTGTAGTTACTACAAGCCACAAACATCGCATTTGATACATAACCGCGTAAGAACTATTTCAGAAATTAGCTGCAGAGTGCTTCTGTCACACTGCTCTCTGAAGGTAGGGTGCAACAACGCCAGTATTATCACATTTGATAAATAACCATAGGTGAAATATTCCAAAACGATGCTGCAGAAAGCTTCTCTCATGGTGCTCGCTGTTTGTGTACTTACTACAAGCCACGAACATCGCATTTCATATATAACCATGTAAGAACTATTTCAGAAAGGAGCTGCAGTGTGCTTCTGTCACACTGCTATCTGAAGGTAGGGTGCAACAACGCCAGGATTGTCACATTTGATAAATAACCGTAGGTGAAATATTCCAAAACGAAGCTGCAGAGAGCTTCTCTCACGGTGCTCGCTGTTTGTGTAGTTACCACAAGCCATGAACATTGCAATTACTACATAACCACGTAAGAACTATTTCAGAAAGGAGCTGCAGAGTGCTTCGGTCCCACTGCTCTCTGAAGGTAGGGTGCAAAAACGCCAGGATTATTACATTTGATAAATAGCCATAGGTGAAATATTCCAAAACGAAGCTGCAGAAAGCTTCTCTCACGGTGCTCTCTTTTTGTGTAGTTACTACAAGCCACGAACATCGCATTTCCTATATAACCATGTAGGATCTATTTCAGAAAGGAGCTGCAGAGTGCCTCTGTCACACTGCTCACTGAAGGTAGGGTGCAACAACGTCAGGATTATCACATTTGATAAATAACCATAGATGAAATATTCCAATACGAAACTGCAGAAAGCTTCTCTTACGGTGCTCGCTGTTTGTGTAGTTACTACAAGCCACGAACATTGCATTTCCTATATAACCATGTAAGAACTATTTCAGAAAGGAGCTGCAGAGTGCTTCTGTCACACTGCTCTCTGAAGGTAGGGTGCAACAACGCCAGGATTATCCCATTTGATAAATAACCATGGGTGAAAAATTCCAAAACAAAGCTGCAGAAAGCTTCTCTCACGGTGCTCGCTGTTTGTGTAGTTACCACAAGCCACGAACATCGCATTTCCTATATAACCATGTAAGAACTATTTCAGAAAGGTGCTGCAGAGTGCTTCGGTCCCACTGCTCTCTGAAGGTAGGGTGCCACAACGCCATGATCATCACATTTGATAAATAACCATAGGTGAAATATTCCAAAACGGAGCTGCAGAAGGCTTCTCTCACGGTGCTCGCTATTTGTGTAGTTACCACAAGCCACGAACATTGCATTTCCTATATAATCATGTAAGAACTATTTCAGAGAGGAGCTGCAGAGTGCTTCTGTCACACTGCTCTTGAAGGTAGGGTGCAACAACGCCAGGATTATCTCATTTGGTAATTAACCATAGGAGAAATATTCGAAAGCGAAGCTGCGGAATGTTTCTCTCACGGTACTCGCTGTTTGTGTAGTTACTAAAAGGCACGAACATCGCATTTCCTATATAACCATGAAAGAACTATTTCAGAAAGGAGCTGCAGAGTGCTTCTGTCCCACTGCTCTCTGAAGGTCGGGTGCAACATCGCCAAGATTGTCACATTTGATAAATAACCATAGGTGAAATAATCCAAAATGTGCCTGCAGAAAGCTTCTCTCACAGTGCTCGCTGTTTGCGTAGTTACTACAAGCCACGAACTTCGCATTTCCTTTATAACCATGTAAGAACTATTTCTTAAAGGGGCTGCAGAGTGTTTCTGTCCCACTGCACTCTCAAGGTAGGGTGCAACAACGCCAAGATTATCACATTTGATACATAACCATATGTGAAATATTCCAAAACGATGCTGCAGAAAGCTTCTCTCATGGTGCTCGCTGTTTGTGTAGTTACTACAAGCCACGAACATTGCATTTCCTATATAACCATGTAAGAATTATTTCAGAAAGGAGCTGCAGAGTGCTTCTGTCACAGTGCGCTCTGAAGGTAGGGTGCAGCAACGCCAGGATTATCACATTTGATAAATAACCATAGGGGAAATATTCCAAAACGAAGCTGCAGAGAACTGATCTCACGGTGCTCGCTTTTTGTGTAGTTACCACAAGCCACGAACATTGCAATTACTATATAACCATGTAAGAACTATTTCAGAAAGAAGCTGCAGAGTGTTTCGGTCCCACTGCTCCCTGAAGGTAGGGTGCAACAACGCCAGGAATATCACATTTGATAAATAACCATAGTTGAAATATTACAAAACGAAGCTGCAAAATGCTTCTCTCACGGTGCTCTCTGTTTGTGTAGTTACTACAAGCCACGAACATCACATTTCCTATATAACCATCCAAGAACTATTTCAGAAAGAAGCTGCAGAGTGCTTCTGTCACACTGCTCTCTGAAGGTAGGGTGCAACAACGCCAGGATTATCACATTTGACAAATAACCATAGGTGAAATATTCCAAAACTAAGCTGCAGAAATCATCTCTCACGGTGGTCGCTGTTTGTGTAGTTACTACAAGCCACGAACTTCGCATTTCCTATATAACCATGTAAGAACTATTTCAGAAAGGAGCTGCAGTGTGCCTCTGTCACACTGCTATCTGAAGGTAGGGTGCAACAACGCCAGGATTATCACATTTGATAAGTAACCATAGGTGAAATATTCGAAAACCAAGCTGCAGAGAGTTTCTCTCACGGTGCTCGCTGTTTGTGTAGTTACTACAAGCCACGAACATCGCATTTCCTATATAACCATGTAAGAACTATTTCAGAAAGGAGCTGCAGAGTGCTTCTGTCACACTGGTCTCTGAAGGTATGGTGCAACAACGCCAGGATTATCACATTTGATAAATAACCACAGGTGAAATATTCCAAAACGAAGATGCAGAAAGCTCCTCTCACGGTGCTCGCTGTTTGCGTAGTTACTAAAAGCCACGAACATTGCATTTCCTATATAACCATGTAAGAACTAGTTCAGGAAGGAGCTGCAGAGTGCTTCTGTCAAAATGCTCTCTGAAGGTAGGGTGCAACAAGTCCAGGATTATCACATTTGATAAATAACCATAGGTGAAATATTCCAAAACGAACCTGCAGAAAGCTCCTCTCACGGTGCTCGCTGTTTGCGTAGTTACTACAAGCCATGAACATCGCATTTCCTATATAACCATATAAGAACAATTTCAGAAAGGAGCTGCAGAGTGCTTCTGTCACACTGCTCTCTGAAGGTAGGGTGCAACAACGCCAGGATTATCCCATTTGATAAATAACCATGGGTGAAAAATTCCCAAACAAAGCTGCAGAAAGCTTCTCTCACGGTGCTCGCTGTTTGTGTAGTTACCACAAGCCACGAACATCGCATTTCCTATATAACCATGTAAGAACTATTTCAGAAAGGAGCTGCAGAGTGCTTCTGTCACACTGCTCTCTGAAGTTAGTGTGCAACAGCGCCAGGATTATCACATTTGATAAATAACCATAGGTGAAATATTCCAAAAGGAAGCTGCAGAAAGCTCCTCTCACGGTGCTCGCGGTTTGCGTAGTTACTACAAGCCATGAACATCGCATTTCCTATATAACCATATAAGAACAATTTCAGAAAGGAGCTGCAAGTGCTTCTGTCACACTGCTCTCTGAAGGTAGGGTGCAACAACGCCAGGATTATCCCATTTGATAAATAACCATGGGTGAAAAATTCCCAAACAAAGCTGCAGAAAGCTTCTCTCACGGTGCTCGCTGTTTGTGTAGTTACCACAAGCCACGAACATCGCATTTCCTATATAACCATGTAAGAACTATTTCAGAAAGGAGCTGCAGAGTGCTTCTGTCACACTGCTCTCTGAAGTTAGTGTGCAACAGCGCCAGGATTATCACATTTGATAAATAACCATAGGTGAAATATTCCAAAACGAAGCTGCAGAAACCTCCTCTCACGGTGCTCGCTGTTTGCGTAGTTACTACAAGCCACGAACATCGCATTTCCTATATAACCATACAAGAACAATTTCAGAAAGGAGCTGCAGAGTGCTTCTGTCACACTGCTCTCTGAAGGTAGGGTGCAACAACGCCAGGATTATCCCATTTGATAAATAACCATGGGTGAAAAATTCCCAAACAAAGCTGCAGAAAGCTTCTCTCACGGTGCTCGCTGTTTGTGTAGTTACCACAAGCCACGAACATCGCATTTCCTATATAACCATGTAAGAACTATTTCAGAAAGGAGCTGCGGAGTGCTTCTGTCCCACTGCTCTCTGAAGGTCGGGTGCAACATCACCGAGATGGTCACATTTGATAAATAACCATAGGTGAAATAATCCAAAATGTGGCTGCAGAAAGCTTCTCTCACAGTGCTCGCTGTTTGCGTAGTTACTACAAGCCACGAACTTCGCATTTCCTGTATAACCATGTAAGAACTATTTCAGAAAGGAGCTGCAGAGTGCATGTGTCACACTGCTCTCTGAAGGTAGTGTGCAACAACGCCAGGATTATCACATTTGATAAATAACCATAAGTGAAATATTCCAAAACGAAGCTGCAGAAAGTTTCTCTCACGGTGCTCGCTGTTTATGTAGTTACTACAAGCCATGAACATCGCATTTCCTATATAACCATGTAAGAACAATTTCAGAAAGGAGCTGCAGAGTGCTTCTGTCACACTGCTCTCTGAAGGTAGGGTGCAACTTGATAAATAACCATAGGTCAAATATTTCAAAACGAAACTGCAGATAGCTTCTCTCACGGTGCTCGCTGTTTGTGTAGTTACTACAAGCCACGAACATTGCATTTCCTATATAACCATGTAAGAACTATTTCATAAAGGAGCTGCAGAGTGCTTCTGTCACACTGCTCTCTAAAGGTAGGGTGCAACAACGCCAGGTTTATCACATTTGATAAATAACCACTGGTGAGTTATTACAATTCAATGCTGCAGAAAGCTTCTCTCACGAAGCTCGCTGTTTGTGTAGTTACTACAAGCGACAAACATCGCATTTGATACATAACCGTGTAAGAATTATTTCAGAAAGGAGCTGCAGAGTGCTTCTGTCACAGTGCTCTCTGAAGGTAGGGTGCAGCAACGCCAGGATTATCACATTTGATAAATAACCATAGGTCAAATATTTCAAAACGAAACTGCAGAAAGCTTCTCTCACGGTGCTCGCTTTTTGTGTAGTTACCACAAGCCACAAACATCGCAATTACTATATAACCATGTAAGAACTATTACAGAAAGAAGCTGCAGAGTGCTTCGGTCCCACTGCTCCCTGAAGGTAGGGTGCAACAACGCAAGGATTATCACATTTGATAAATAACCATAGTTGAAATATTCAAAAACGAAGCTGCAAAAAGCTTCTCTCACGGTGCTCTCTGTTTGTGTAGTTACTACAAGCCACGAACATCACATTTCCTGTATAACCATCCAAGAACTATTTCAGAAAGAAGCTGCAGAGTGCTTCTGTCACACTGCTCTCTGAAGGTAGGATGCAACAACGCCAGGATTATCACATTTGACAAATAACCAAAGGTGAAATATTCCAAAACTAAGCTGCAGAAAACTTCTCTCACGGTGGTCGCTGTTAGTGTAGTTACTACAAGCCACGAACTTCGCATTTCCTATATAACCATGTAAGAACTATTTCAGAAAGGAGCTGCAGAGTGCTTCTGTCACACTGCTCTCTGAAGGTAGGGTGCAACAACGCCAGGGTTATCACATTTGATAAATAACCATAGGTGAAATATTCCAAAACGAAACTGCAGAAAGCTGCTCTCACGAAGCTCGCTGTTTGTGTAGTTACTACAAGCCACGAACATCGCATTTGATTCATAACAGTGTAAGAACTATTCCAGAAATAAGCTGCAGAGTGCTTCTGTCACACTGCTCTCTGAAGGTAGGGTGCAACAACGCCAGTATTATCACATTTGATAAATAACCATAGGTGAAATATTCCAAAACGATGCTGGAGAAAGCTTCTCTCATGGTGCTCGCTGTTTGTGTACTTACTACAAGCCACGAATATCGCATTTCATATATAACCATGTAAGAACTATTTCAGAAAGGAGCTGCAGTGTGCTTCTGTCACACTGCTATCTGAAGGTAGGGTGCTACAACGCCAGGATTGTCACATTTGTTAAATAACCATAGGTGAAATATTCCAAAACGAAGCTGCAGAGAGCTTCTCTCACGGTGCTCGCTGTTTGTGTAGTTACCACAAGCCATGAACATTGCAATTACTACATAACCACGTAAGAACTATTTCAGAAAGGTGCTGCAGAGTGCTTCGGTCCCACTGCTCTCTGAAGGTAGGGTGCAACAACGCCAGGATTATCACATTTGATAAATAACCATAGGTGAAATATTCCAAAACGAAGCTGCAGAAAGCTTCTCTCACGATGCTCTCGGTTTGTGTAGTTACTACAAGCCACGAACATCGCATTTCCTATATAACCATCTAAGAACTACTTCAGAAAGGAGCTGCAGAGTGCTTCTGTCACACTGCTCTCTGAAGGTAGGGTGCAACAACACCAGGAATATCACATTTGATAAATAACCATAGGTGAAACATTCCAAAGCGAAGCTGCAGAAAGCTTCTCTCACGGTGCTCGCTGTTTGTGTGGTTACCACAAGCCACGACCGTCGCATTTCCTATATAACCATGTAAGAACTACTTCAGAAAGGAGCTGCAGAGTGCTTCTGTCACACTGCTCTCTGTAGGTAGGGTGCAACAACGCCAGGATCATCACATTTGATAAATAACCATTGGTGAGTTATTACATTACGAAGCTGATGAAACCTTCCCTCACGAAGCTCGCTGTTTGTGTAGTTACTACAAGCCACCAACATCGCATTTGATACATAACCGTGTAAGAACTTTTTCGGATATTAGCTGCAGAGTGCTTCTGTCACACTGCTCTGTGAAGGTAGGGTGCAACCACGCCAAGATTATCACATTTGATAAATAACCATAGGTGAAATATTCCAAAACGGGGCTGCAGAGGTTTTCTCTCTTGGTGCTCGCTGTTTGTGTAGTTACTACAAGCCACGAACATCGCATTTCCTATATATCCATGTATGAACTATTTCAGAAAGGAGCTGCAGAGTGCTTCTGTCACACTGCTCTCTGAAGGTAGGGTGCAACAACGCCAGGATTATCCCATTTGATAAATAACCATGGGTGAAATATTCGAAAACGAAGCTGCAGAAAGCTTCTCTCACGGTGCTCGCTGTATGTGTAGTTACTAAAAGCCACGAACATCGCATTTCCTATATAACCATATAAGAACTATTTCAGAAAGGAGCTGCAGAGTGCTTCTGTCACACTGCTCTCTGAAGGTAGGGTGCTACAACGCCAGGATTATCACATTACATAAATAACCATAGGCGAAATATTCTAAAACGAAGCTGCAGAAAGCTTCTTTCATGGTGCTCGCTGTTTGTGTAGTTACTACAAGCCACGAACATCGCATTTCCTATATAACCAAGTAAGACCTATTTCAGAAAGGAGTTGCAGAGTATTTCTGTCACACTGGTCTCTGAAGGTATGGTGCAACAACGCCAGGATTATCACATTTGATAAATAACCATAGGTGAAATATTCCAAAACGAAGCTGCAGAAAGCTTCTCTCACAGTGCTCGCTGTCTGTGTAGTTACTCCAAGCCACATACTTCGCATTTCCTATATAACCATGTAAGAACTATTTCTGAGAGGAACTGCAGAGTGCTTCTGTCCCACTGCTCTCAGAACGTAGGGTGCAACAACGCCAGGATATCTCATTTGATAAATAACCATAGGTGAAATATTCCAAACAGAAGCTGCAGAAAGCTTCTCTCACGGTGCTCGCTGTTTGTGTAGTTACTACAAGCCACGAACATTGCATTTCCTATGTAATGATGTAAGAACTATTTCAGAAAGGAGCTGGAGAGTGCTTCTGTCACACTGCTGTCTGAAAGTAGGGTGCAACAACAACAGGATTATCACATTTGATGAATAACCATGGGTGAAATATTCCAAAACGAAGCTGCAGAAAGCTTCTCTCACGGTGCTCGCTGTTTGTGTAGTTACTACAAGCCACGAACATCACATTTCCTATATAACCATGTAAGAACTATTTCAGATAGAAGCTGCAGAGTGCATCTGTCACACTGCTCTCTGAAGGTAGGGTGCAACAACGCCAGGATTATCTCATTTGATAAATAACCATAGGTGAAATATTCCAAACCGAAGCTGCTGAAAGCTTTTCTCACGGTGCTCGCTGTTTGTGTAGTTACTACAAGCCACGAACATCGCATTTCCTATATAACTATGTAAGAACTATTTCAGAAAGGAGCTGCAGAGTGCTTCTGTCCCACTGCTCCCTGAAGGTAGGGTGCAACAACGCCAGTATTATCACATTTGATAAGTAACCGTAGGTGAAATATTCCAAAACGAAGCTGCTGTAAACTTCTCTCACGGTGCTCGCTGTTTGAGTAGTTACTACAAGCCACGAACATAGCATTTCCTATATAACCATGTAAGAACTATTTCAGAATGAAGCTGTAGAGTGCTTCTGTCACACTGCTCTCTGGAGGTAGGGTGCAACAACGCCAGGATTATCACATTTGATAAATAACAATAGGTGAAATATTCCAAAACGAAGCTGCAGAAAGCTTCTCTCACGGTGATCGCTGTTTGTGTAGTTACTACAAGCCACGAACATCGCATTTCGTATATAACCTAGTAAGAACTGTTTCAGGGAGGAACTGCAGAGTGCTTCTGTCACACTGCTCTCTGAAGTTAGTGTGCAACAGCGCCAGGATTATCACATTTGATAAATAACCATAGGTGAAATATTCCAAAAGGAAGCTGCAGAAAGCTCCTCTCACGGTGCTCGCGGTTTGCGTAGTTACTACAAGCCATGAACATCGCATTTCCTATATAACCATATAAGAACAATTTCAGAAAGGAGCTGCAAGTGCTTCTGTCACACTGCTCTCTGAAGGTAGGGTGCAACAACGCCAGGATTATCCCATTTGATAAATAACCATGGGTGAAAAATTCCCAAACAAAGCTGCAGAAAGCTTCTCTCACGGTGCTCGCTGTTTGTGTAGTTACCACAAGCCACGAACATCGCATTTCCTATATAACCATGTAAGAACTATTTCAGAAAGGAGCTGCAGAGTGCTTCTGTCACACTGCTCTCTGAAGTTAGTGTGCAACAGCGCCAGGATTATCACATTTGATAAATAACCATAGGTGAAATATTCCAAAACGAAGCTGCAGAAACCTCCTCTCACGGTGCTCGCTGTTTGCGTAGTTACTACAAGCCACGAACATCGCATTTCCTATATAACCATACAAGAACAATTTCAGAAAGGAGCTGCAGAGTGCTTCTGTCACACTGCTCTCTGAAGGTAGGGTGCAACAACGCCAGGATTATCCCATTTGATAAATAACCATGGGTGAAAAATTCCCAAACAAAGCTGCAGAAAGCTTCTCTCACGGTGCTCGCTGTTTGTGTAGTTACCACAAGCCACGAACATCGCATTTCCTATATAACCATGTAAGAACTATTTCAGAAAGGAGCTGCGGAGTGCTTCTGTCCCACTGCTCTCTGAAGGTCGGGTGCAACATCACCGAGATGGTCACATTTGATAAATAACCATAGGTGAAATAATCCAAAATGTGGCTGCAGAAAGCTTCTCTCACAGTGCTCGCTGTTTGCGTAGTTACTACAAGCCACGAACTTCGCATTTCCTGTATAACCATGTTAGAACTATTTCAGAAAGGAGCTGCAGAGTGCATGTGTCACACTGCTCTCTGAAGGTAGTGTGCAACAACGCCAGGATTATCACATTTGATAAATAACCATAAGTGAAATATTCCAAAACGAAGCTGCAGAAAGTTTCTCTCACGGTGCTCGCTGTTTATGTAGTTACTACAAGCCATGAACATCGCATTTCCTATATAACCATGTAAGAACAATTTCAGAAAGGAGCTGCAGAGTGCTTCTGTCACACTGCTCTCTGAAGGTAGGGTGCAACTTGATAAATAACCATAGGTCAAATATTTCAAAACGAAACTGCAGATAGCTTCTCTCACGCTGCTCGCTGTTTGTGTAGTTACTACAAGCCACGAACATTGCATTTCCTATATAACCATGTAAGAACTATTTCATAAAGGAGCTGCAGAGTGCTTCTGTCACACTGCTCTCTAAAGGTAGGGTGCAACAACGCCAGGTTTATCACATTTGATAAATAACCACTGGTGAGTTATTACAATTCAATGCTGCAGAAAGCTTCTCTCACGAAGCTCGCTGTTTGTGTAGTTACTACAAGCGACAAACATCGCATTTGATACATAACCGTGTAAGAATTATTTCAGAAAGGAGCTGCAGAGTGCTTCTGTCACAGTGCTCTCTGAAGGTAGGGTGCAGCAACGCCAGGATTATCACATTTGATAAATAACCATAGGTCAAATATTTCAAAACGAAACTGCAGAAAGCTTCTCTCACGGTGCTCGCTTTTTGTGTAGTTACCACAAGCCACAAACATCGCAATTACTATATAACCATGTAAGAACTATTACAGAAAGAAGCTGCAGAGTGCTTCGGTCCCACTGCTCCCTGAAGGTAGGGTGCAACAACGCAAGGATTATCACATTTGATAAATAACCATAGTTGAAATATTCCAAAACGAAGCTGCAAAAAGCTTCTCTCACGGTGCTCTCTGTTTGTGTAGTTACTACAAGCCACGAACATCACATTTCCTGTATAACCATCCAAGAACTATTTCAGAAAGAAGCTGCAGAGTGCTTCTGTCACACTGCTCTCTGAAGGTAGGATGCAACAACGCCAGGATTATCACATTTGACAAATAACCAAAGGTGAAATATTCCAAAACTAAGCTGCAGAAAACTTCTCTCACGGTGGTCGCTGTTAGTGTAGTTACTACAAGCCACGAACTTCGCATTTCCTATATAACCATGTAAGAACTATTTCAGAAAGGAGCTGCAGAGTGCTTCTGTCACACTGCTCTCTGAAGGTAGGGTGCAACAACGCCAGGGTTATCACATTTGATAAATAACCATAGGTGAAATATTCCAAAACGAAACTGCAGAAAGCTGCTCTCACGAAGCTCGCTGTTTGTGTAGTTACTACAAGCCACGAACATCGCATTTGATTCATAACAGTGTAAGAACTATTCCAGAAATAAGCTGCAGAGTGCTTCTGTCACACTGCTCTCTGAAGGTAGGGTGCAACAACGCCAGTATTATCACATTTGATAAATAACCATAGGTGAAATATTCCAAAACGATGCTGGAGAAAGCTTCTCTCATGGTGCTCGCTGTTTGTGTACTTACTACAAGCCACGAATATCGCATTTCATATATAACCATGTAAGAACTATTTCAGAAAGGAGCTGCAGTGTGCTTCTGTCACACTGCTATCTGAAGGTAGGGTGCTACAACGCCAGGATTGTCACATTTGTTAAATAACCATAGGTGAAATATTCCAAAACGAAGCTGCAGAGAGCTTCTCTCACGGTGCTCGCTGTTTGTGTAGTTACCACAAGCCATGAACATTGCAATTACTACATAACCACGTAAGAACTATTTCAGAAAGGTGCTGCAGAGTGCTTCGGTCCCACTGCTCTCTGAAGGTAGGGTGCAACAACGCCAGGATTATCACATTTGATAAATAACCATAGGTGAAATATTCCAAAACGAAGCTGCAGAAAGCTTCTCTCACGATGCTCTCGGTTTGTGTAGTTACTACAAGCCACGAACATCGCATTTCCTATATAACCATCTAAGAACTACTTCAGAAAGGAGCTGCAGAGTGCTTCTGTCACACTGCTCTCTGAAGGTAGGGTGCAACAACACCAGGAATATCACATTTGATAAATAACCATAGGTGAAACATTCCAAAGCGAAGCTGCAGAAAGCTTCTCTCACGGTGCTCGCTGTTTGTGTGGTTACCACAAGCCACGACCGTCGCATTTCCTATATAACCATGTAAGAACTACTTCAGAAAGGAGCTGCAGAGTGCTTCTGTCACACTGCTCTCTGTAGGTAGGGTGCAACAACGCCAGGATCATCACATTTGATAAATAACCATTGGTGAGTTATTACATTACGAAGCTGATGAAACCTTCCCTCACGAAGCTCGCTGTTTGTGTAGTTACTACAAGCCACCAACATCGCATTTGATACATAACCGTGTAAGAACTTTTTCGGATATTAGCTGCAGAGTGCTTCTGTCACACTGCTCTGTGAAGGTAGGGTGCAACCACGCCAAGATTATCACATTTGATAAATAACCATAGGTGAAATATTCCAAAACGGGGCTGCAGAGGTTTTCTCTCTTGGTGCTCGCTGTTTGTGTAGTTACTACAAGCCACGAACATCGCATTTCCTATATATCCATGTATGAACTATTTCAGAAAGGAGCTGCAGAGTGCTTCTGTCACACTGCTCTCTGAAGGTAGGGTGCAACAACGCCAGGATTATCCCATTTGATAAATAACCATGGGTGAAATATTCGAAAACGAAGCTGCAGAAAGCTTCTCTCACGGTGCTCGCTGTATGTGTAGTTACTAAAAGCCACGAACATCGCATTTCCTATATAACCATATAAGAACTATTTCAGAAAGGAGCTGCAGAGTGCTTCTGTCACACTGCTCTCTGAAGGTAGGGTGCTACAACGCCAGGATTATCACATTACATAAATAACCATAGGCGAAATATTCTAAAACGAAGCTGCAGAAAGCTTCTTTCATGGTGCTCGCTGTTTGTGTAGTTACTACAAGCCACGAACATCGCATTTCCTATATAACCAAGTAAGACCTATTTCAGAAAGGAGTTGCAGAGTATTTCTGTCACACTGGTCTCTGAAGGTATGGTGCAACAACGCCAGGATTATCACATTTGATAAATAACCATAGGTGAAATATTCCAAAACGAAGCTGCAGAAAGCTTCTCTCACAGTGCTCGCTGTCTGTGTAGTTACTCCAAGCCACATACTTCGCATTTCCTATATAACCATGTAAGAACTATTTCTGAGAGGAACTGCAGAGTGCTTCTGTCCCACTGCTCTCAGAACGTAGGGTGCAACAACGCCAGGATATCTCATTTGATAAATAACCATAGGTGAAATATTCCAAACAGAAGCTGCAGAAAGCTTCTCTCACGGTGCTCGCTGTTTGTGTAGTTACTACAAGCCACGAACATTGCATTTCCTATGTAATGATGTAAGAACTATTTCAGAAAGGAGCTGGAGAGTGCTTCTGTCACACTGCTGTCTGAAAGTAGGGTGCAACAACAACAGGATTATCACATTTGATGAATAACCATGGGTGAAATATTCCAAAACGAAGCTGCAGAAAGCTTCTCTCACGGTGCTCGCTGTTTGTGTAGTTACTACAAGCCACGAACATCACATTTCCTATATAACCATGTAAGAACTATTTCAGATAGAAGCTGCAGAGTGCATCTGTCACACTGCTCTCTGAAGGTAGGGTGCAACAACGCCAGGATTATCTCATTTGATAAATAACCATAGGTGAAATATTCCAAACCGAAGCTGCTGAAAGCTTTTCTCACGGTGCTCGCTGTTTGTGTAGTTACTACAAGCCACGAACATCGCATTTCCTATATAACTATGTAAGAACTATTTCAGAAAGGAGCTGCAGAGTGCTTCTGTCCCACTGCTCCCTGAAGGTAGGGTGCAACAACGCCAGTATTATCACATTTGATAAGTAACCGTAGGTGAAATATTCCAAAACGAAGCTGCTGTAAACTTCTCTCACGGTGCTCGCTGTTTGAGTAGTTACTACAAGCCACGAACATAGCATTTCCTATATAACCATGTAAGAACTATTTCAGAATGAAGCTGTAGAGTGCTTCTGTCACACTGCTCTCTGGAGGTAGGGTGCAACAACGCCAGGATTATCACATTTGATAAATAACAATAGGTGAAATATTCCAAAACGAAGCTGCAGAAAGCTTCTCTCACGGTGATCGCTGTTTGTGTAGTTACTACAAGCCACGAACATCGCATTTCGTATATAACCTAGTAAGAACTGTTTCAGGGAGGAACTGCAGAGTGCTTCTGTCACACTGCTCTCTGAAGGTAGAGTGCAACAACGCCAGGATTATCACAATTTATAAGAAAACCATAGGTGAAATATTCCAAAACGAAGCTGCAGAAGGCTTCTCTCACAGTGCTCGCTGTTTGTGTACTTACTACAAGCCACGAACATCACATTTCCTATATAACCATATAAGAACTATTCCAGAAAGGAGCTGCACAGTTCTTCTATCACACTGGTCTCTGAAGGTAGGGTGCAACAACGTCTGGATTACCACATTTGATAAATAACCATAGGTGAAATATTCCAAAACGAAGCTGCAGTGAGCTTCTATCACAGTGCTCGCTGTTTGTGTGGGTACTACAAGCCACAAACTTCGCATTTCCTATATAACCATGTAAGAACTATTTCAGTTAGGAACTGCAGAGTGCTTCTGTCCCACTGCTCTCTGAACGTAGGGTGCAACAACGCCAGGATTATCACATTTGATAAATAACCATAGGTGAAATATTCCAAAACGAAGCTGCATAATGCTTCTCTCGTTGCTCGCTGTTTGTGTAGTTACTACAAGCCACGAACATCGCATTTCCTATATAATCATGTAAGAACAATTTCAGAAAGGAGCTGCAGAGTGCTTCTGTCACACTGCTCTCTGAAGGTAGGGTGCAACAATGCCAGGATTATCTCCTTTCATGAATAACAATAGGTGAAATATTCCAAAACTAAGCTGCAAAAAGCTTCTCTCACGGTGCTCGCTGTTTGTGTAGTTACTACAAGCCACGAACATCGCATTTCCTATATAACCATGTAAGAACTATTTCAGAAAGGAGCTGCAGAGTGCTTCTGTCACACTGCTCTCTGAAGGTAGGGTGCAACAACGCCAGGATTATCACATTTGGTAAATAACCACAGGTGAAATATACCAAAACGAAGCTGCAGAAAGCTTCTCTCATGGTGCTCGCTGTTTGTGTAGTTACTAAAAGGCACCATCATCTCATTACCTATATAACCATGTAAGAACTATTTCAGAAAGGAGCTGCAGAGTGGTGCTGTCCCACTGCTCTCTGAAGGTAGGGTGCAACAACGCCAGGATTATCACATTTGATAATTATCCATAGGTGAAATATTCCAAAACGAAGCTGCTGAAAACTTCTCTGACGGTGCTCGCTGTTTGTGTAGTTACTCCAAGCCACATACTTCGAATTTCCTATATAACCATGTAAGAACTATTTCAGAAAGGAGCTGCAGAGTGCTTCTGTCGCACTGCTCTCTGAAGGTAGGGTGCTACAACGCCAGGATTATCACATTACATAAATAACCATCGGCGAAATATTCTAAAACGAAGCTGCAGAAAGCTTCTTTCATGGTGCTCGCTGTTTGTGTAGTTACTACAAGCCACGAACATCGCATTTCCTATATACCCAAGTAAGACCTATTTCAGAAAGGAGTTGCAGAGTGCTTCTGTCACACTGGTCTCTGAAGGTATGGTGCAACAACGCCAGGATTATCACATTTGATAAATAACCATAGGTGAAATATTCCAAAACGAAGCTGCAGAAAGCTTCTCTCACAGTGCTCGCTGTCTGTGTAGTTACTCCAAGCCACATACTTCGCATTTCCTATATAACCATGTAAGCACTATTTCAGAGAGGAACTGCAGAGTGCTTCTGTCCCACTGCTCTCAGAACGTAGGGTGCAACAACGCCAGGATTATCACATTTGATAAATAACCATAGGTGAAATATTCCAAAACGAGGCTGCAGAAAGCTTCTCTCACGGTTCTCGCTGTTTGTGTAGTTACTACAAGCCACGAACATCGCATTTCCTATATAACCATGTAAGAACTATTTCAGAAAGGAGCTGCAGAGTGCATCTGTCACACTGCTCTCTGAACGTAGGGTGCAACAACGCCAGGATTATCTCATTTGATAAATAACCATAGGTGATATATTCCAAACAGAAGCTGCAGAAAGCTTCTCTCACGGTGCTCGCTGTTTGTGTAGTTACTACAAGCCACGAACATTGCATTTCCTATATAACCATGTAAGAACTATTTCAGAAAGGAGCTGGAGAGTGCTTCTGTCACACTGCTCTCTGAAGGTAGGGTGCAACAACGCCAGGATTATCACACTTGATAAATAGCCATAGGTGAAATATTCCAAAACGAAGCTGCAGAAAGCTTCTCTCGGTGCTCGCTGTTTGTGTAGTTACTACAAGCCACGAACATTGCATTTACTATATAACCATGTAAGATCTATATCAGAAGGGAGCAGCAGAGTGCTTCTGTTACCCTTGTCTTTGATGGTCGGGTGCAACAACACCAGGATTATCACAAGTGATAAATAACCATAGGTGAAATTTTCCAAAACGAAGCTGCAGAAAGCTTCTCTCACGGTGCTCGCTGTTTGTGTAGTTACAATGAGCCACGAACATCGCATATCCTATATAACCAAGTAAGAACTATTTCAGAAAGGAGCTGCAGAGTGCTTCTGTCACACTGCTCTCTGAAGGTAGGGTGCAATAACGCCAGGATTATCATATTTAGTAAATAACCATAGGTGAAATATTCCAAAACAAAGCTGCAGAAGGCTTCTCTCACGGTGCTCGCTGTTTGCGTAGTTACTACAAGCCACGAACATCGCATTTCCTGTATAACCAAGTAAGAACTATTTCAGAAAGGAGCTGCACAGTGCTTCTGTCACACTGCTCTCTGAAGGTAGAGTGCAACAACGCCAGGATTATCACATTTGATAAATAACCATAGGTGAAATATTTCAAAACAAAGCTGCAGAAAGTTTCTCACACAGTGCACGCTGTTTGTGTAGTTACTACAAGCCACGAACATCGCAGTTCCTATATAACCATGTAAGAACTATTTCAGAAAGGAGCTGCAGAGTGCTTCTGTCACACTGCTCAATGAAGGTAGGGTGCAACAACGCCAGGATTATCACATTGGTAAATAACCATAGGTGAAATATCCCTAAACAAAGCTGCAGAAAGCTTCTCTCACGGTGCACGCTGTTTGTGTAGTTACTACAAGCCACGAACATCGCATTTCCTATATAACCATGTAAGAACTATTTCAGAAAGAAGCTGCTGAGTGCTTCTATCACACAGCTCTCTGAAGGTATGGTTGCAACAACGCCAAGATTATCACATTCGATGAATAACCATAAATGAAATATTCAAAAACGAAGCTCCAGGAAGCTTCCCTCACGGTGCTCGCTGTTTGTGTAGTAACTACAAGCCACGGTCATTGCATTTCGTATATAACCATGGAAGAACTATTTCAGAAAGTAGCTGCAGAGTGCTTCTGTCACACTGCTCTCTGAAGGTAGGTTGCCACAACGCCAGGATTATCACATATGGTAAATAACCATAGGTGAAATATTCCAAAACAAAGCTGGAGAAAGCTTCTCTCATGGTGCTCGCTGTTTGCGTAGTTACTACAAGCCACGAACATCAGATTAGCTCCATATCACTCTAAGAACTATTTCAGAAAGAAGCTGCAAAGTACTTCTGTCACACTGCTCTTTGAAGATACGGTTGCAACGAAGACATGATTCTCATAAATGATAAATACCATATGCGAAACATTCCAAAAAGAAGCTGCAGAAAGCTTCTTTCAGGGTGCTTGCAGTTTGAGCAGTTACTACAAAGTCAAGATCATCACATTTCCTATAAAACCATGTAAGAACAAATTCATAAAGAAGCTGCAGAGTGCTTCTGTCACACTGTTGTTTTAAGATACGGTTGAAACAATGATATGATTATCATAAATGGCACATACCCTATCTGAAACATTCCAAAAAGTAGCTGCAGGAAGCTTCTTTTAGTGTGCTCACAGTTTGTGTAGTTACTTCAAAGGCACGATCATCGCATTTCCTATACAACAATGTAAGAACTATTTCTGAAAGAAGCTGCAGAGTGCTTCTGTCACACTGCTCTTTGAAGATACGGTTGCGAAAAAGACTTGATTATCATAAATGTTACATGCCCTATCTGAAACATTACAAAAAGAAGCTGCAGAAAGATTCTCTCAGGGTGCTCGCTGTTTGTGTAGTTACTACAAAGCCACGGTCATCACATTTGCTCCATAACTATTTCAAGAAGTAGCTGCAGGCTGCTTCTGTCTCACAGCTCTCTGAAGGTTTAGTCACAACAAAGCCATGATTATCACATTTGATAAATAACCGTAAGTGAAATATTCCAAAAAAGAAGCTGCAGAATGCTTCTCTCACACTGCTTACTGTTTGTGTAGTTAATACAAGGCCAGGATCATCGCATTTGTTTCATAACCCTCTAAGAACAATTTCAGAAAGAAGCTGCATGATGCTTCTGTCACACTGCTCTCTGAAGGTACAGTGGCAAGAAAGCCGTGATTATCACATTTGATAGATAACCCTATGTGAAATATTCATGAAAGGAGCTGCAGAAAGCCTTTCTGACGCTTCTTGCTGTTTCTGTAGTTAGTACAAAGCCACATTCATCACATTTGCTCCATAACCCTCAAAGAACTATTTCAGATATAAGCTGCAGAATGCTACAGTCACACTGCTCTCTGAAGGTACAATGGCAACAAAGCCATGTTTATCACATTTGATAAATAACCCTCTGTGAAATATTCCAGAAAGAAGTTGCAGGAAGTTTCTCTCACGCTGCTCGCTGTTCATGTAGTTACTTCAATGCCACGATCATCGCATTTGCCCCATAACCCATTATGAACTATTTAAAAAAGGAGCTGCAGGACGCTTCTGTCACACTGCTCTCTGAAAGTACGGTTTCAACAAATCCATGATTTGATAAATAGCCCTATGTGAAATATTCATGAATGAAGCTGCAGAAAGCTTCTCCCACACTGCTATCTATATGTATAGTTGCAACAAAGCTGTGGTTATCACTAGACCAACCTACTTTTTTTCCTGTTTGCATAAAAATTTGTACTTATGCGTTTCATGACTATATACACTTAGTAGTGTTAATTCTATAGAACCTAAGAACGCCTATTTCGACGTTAGTGTCTATATTTCCTATCAGCTGTAATATCCTCAAAAATGCCTATTTCATCATATAAGACGGTTGCTCCAAGTTTTTCCATACTATACGACAGACGGAAAAAAATATTTTCTGTCCAGCGTGCAGCACGTTGGCTAGTTGATATGCGCTCATGCTTTGTATTTGCCTAACACTTCGGTCTTTTTTAATTTTTTTATATTGCTATCCCTGTTAATACCAAATAATGTTTATAGCTGTTTTATTATTCATATGTAAAAAATATGTTGATGGATCTTGAGGTTAGAACCTATATTTTTCTTCGTAAGCTCCAATTTGCATATAAGTTGGTAGTTATGCATTTCATGACTAACTGATCTGAATACCCTTAGTTCTATAGGACCTAAAATTGTGTATTTCGATGTTTACGCCCAATTTTGCCTATTTTGGCATCAAAATCCTAAAAATTACCTATTTTGTTAACCTGACAGTTCTTGTGTTTTCAAAGATTGGAAAAAGAAAGTAAACTTAGGGCTTTATGTCTCGTCAAATGTGAAGGTCTTTAGATACTGTTTACAATTCCTTTGCTTGCCTTACTACCGATAGCACTCGGCACAGTTGAATGGTCATCCATCCAAGTACGCGCCGAGTGTGACAGTGCTTAACATAGGTGAGTGAATGGGTACCGGTAAAAGATTTGAGTTACACATTAGAATTTAACATAGGAGTACTAAATGTTATATTTGAAAATATTTCGTTCGTAGAATTCTGGTCAGCTGTGTATTTTCACAAAGAAACTGTTTCATAGGCCTTAAGTTGAGCACTGATTAAAAAATCACAATGTTAATCGTAGACACCCTCTATAGCTAAATTACTGTCATTCGCGCATTTTCTTGCTGCTGTATACAGGTAGTCCTATCAAACTACTCTGTTTAGTGAAAGGTTTTATACGTGAATTTTCCGGTTTGAAAATTAATTTGCCAGTAGTGAGATGTTTTCATCTGAAGCACCAGTAGATTCCATTTGCTTGTCCAGAAGGGGCGGCCATCTTTCAGGTGCTATATGTTCAGCAACAGGTACAGTACTTCCCTACTGCTCCCATGCAGCGAAAACAAATCAGTACATTGTACATCGACTGACGTTTTAAGCGTTACTGATGTTCTAAGTGCAAAATAAATTCTAGTTTCTGTGTGAGAATACTACGCCATGCCAAAAACAGCTAGTTCAATGTCTACTCATATAAGGCAGTGACTGCCAGATTTTCCGCATTATACAACAGACAGGAAAACTATTTTCTGCCAAGCATACAACAAGGAGGTTAGTTGATATTTTTTTTTAGACTTCTTATTTTCCTGTCACTTCAGATTATTTTTTATCGCTATCCTTTAGTAATATGAAATACTCTTTATATGTAATTCTAAACTGCATTTCCCTTTTCTCTCATATTAGGTTTCAAATGTTAAGAAATCTTACTTAACTCAGCATGCTCCATCGACAGCTCATTTTATTTACTCAAAACAGCTTGCAAAACCTAATGTTGATCGAAAGTCAAAATTGAAGCAAACTCTTTTAAACAATAAATCTGGTGAATTCTGCGAGAGATACAAGTTCTGCAGTGATTTGTGTCATGCACTTGTGGCAGCAAACATCCCTTTCAGAAACTAGAAAACCCTATTTTCAGAGGTTTTCATGTGAAATACTGCCATCGAGGTATTCCTGCAGAGTCAACTTTATGTAAGAATTGTGTGGATTCAGCTTACAATGCTGCATTGCACAGAATCCGAGATGATGTTGGAGAATCTTGTATATGGATTTCTGTGGATGAAACTACTGACAGTCTTGGCTGTTAAATTGCAAATCTGATTATTGGGAAGCTATATCCAGATGCTCCATCCACAGCTCATTTTATTTACTCAAAACAGCTTGCAAAAACTAACGAACAAACAATAGCACAGTTTGTGAAAAATGGGCTTAAGGTGCTATACCCAAATGGAGTGGATGAGAATAAGGTGCTTCTGGCCGTCACTGATGCTGCTGCATATATGATAGCAATGTTTCAACTATGAAAAATATTCTACCCAATGATGCTTTACGTAACTTGTATAGTGCATGGGATCAACCGCAAAGCAGATCAAGTAAGGCTACAATTTCCTTAAGTAAATAAAGTAATATCTATGGGGAAGAAAATTTTTGTTAAGGCACCAACAAGGATACAGGCATTCAAAGAACAGCTTCCAGATGTCCCATTGCTGTCAAAGCCTGTTGTCACTGGCTGATAGCAGCAGAATACTATAGTATGCATCTCTCAGCTGTCCAGAAGATGGTTGAAAATATACCGGAGGGTACTGCATCCGTAACTGTAGCAATGGAGTTACTCAAAGATTCTTCTTTAAAACGGGACTTATCTTACATTAGGGCCCACTACACATTCATGGCAAGAATGATTTCACAATTAGAACGCTCATGGAGACCTATCTACATCAATATGTCTTTGCTTGAAGAAGTCAAAATGAAAATTAATGAAGCACCAGTAGAAGTAGCAGAAAAAGTATGGGCAAAAATGCAAACGGTTTTGCAGGAGAACACTGGCCTGAAGGAGTTGTGTGCAGCTGCCAACATACTTAGTGGAAAATCCAGCACTCCTGACTGCAGCATTCCTGTCCAACATGTGCTGAAAATGAAGTACATCCCTGTCACATCTGTTGATGTAGAACGTTCTTTTTCAGTGTATAAACTGATTCTGACTGACAAGTTCCAGAGTTTTTCACTAGGAAACCTAGAAAAGATTTTGGTTATTCATTGTGAAGCCAACTATGGTCAGAATATGTGAAACTACGAATGTATTAATTAAACCATTGCCACATCTTTTTTACGGAGATCTTTACCTTGCAGGAACTCAAAAATATTAGGAGTTATGTTCAACATTAATGTGCTCTGTAACTGTGTAAATATTCATTCTCCTTGTTTTGATGACTAATAAGATGTTCATACTGTCAAAACTGTGTATTTTAATTTACTTTTATGTTTTCTGCATGATTTTTATTAGAGCCTAATTCAGGTTTTATATAGCCTAAATGTACTACTGAAGGAGCCTACATTAGGTGGCTAAAAAACACTTTTATACGACCTAAAAATGAGTGGTTTGGTTATCACATTTGATAAGTAGCCCTATGCGAATGATTCCAGAAAGAAGCTGGAGAAAGCTTCTCTCGCACTAATCTCTGTTTGTGTAGGTACTAAAAAGTCACGATCATCGCATTTGCTTTAGAATCCTACGTGAAATATTTCTGAAAGAGGCTGCAGAAAGCTTCTCTCACACCGCTCCATGTTTCTGTTGTTACTACAGAGACACGATCATCGCCTTTGCTCCATAACCCTATGTGAAATATTTCTCAATGAAGCTGCAGAAATATTCTCTCACACTGCTCTTGGTAGGTACGGTGACAACAAAGCCAAGATTATCACATTTGATAAATAACCCTATGTGAAATATTCCAGAAAGAAGCTCCAGAAAGCTTCTCTCACAATGCACCCTGTATGTGAAGGTACTACAAAGCCACGATCATCGCATTTACTCCATAACACTATGTGAAGTACTTTTGAAAGAAGCTGCAGGAATCTTGTGTCACACTGCTCTCTGAAGGTGCGGTGGCAACAAAGCCATGATTATCACATTTGTTAAGAAACCCTACGTGAAATATTCCAGAAAGAAGCTGCAGGAAGCTTCTCTCACACAGCTCTCTGAAGGTACAGTGGCAACAAAGCTCTGAATATCACATTTGACTAACAACCCGATGTGAAATTTTCCAGATAGAAGTTGCAGAAAGCTTCTCTCAGACTTCTCTCAGTAGGTACGGTGGCAACAAGGCCAAAATTATCAAATTTGACAAACAACCCTACGTGAAATATTCCAAAAATAAGCTGCAGAAAGCTTCCATCACACAGTTCTGTGTTTGTGTAGATACTAAAATGCCATGATCATCGAATTTGCTCCATACCCCTATGTGAAATATTTCTGAAAGAAGCTGCAGGAAGCTTCTGTCACACTGCTCTCTGTAGGTACGGTGGCAACAAAGCCATGATGATCACATTTGATAAACAACCCTATGTGAAATATTCCAGAAAGAAGCTGCAGAAAGCTTCCATCACACTGTTCTCTGTATGTGTAGTGACTACAAAGCAATGATCATCGCAATTGCTCCATAACGCTATGAGAACTATTTCTCAAAAAAGCTGCAGGAAGCTTCTGTCACACTGCCATTGGTAGGTATTGTGGCAACAAAACCACAATTATCACATTTGATAAATAACCCTATGTGAAGTATTCTAGAAAGAAGCTGCAGAAAACTATGTGAAATGTTCCAGAAAGAAGCTGCAGAAAGCTCCTCTCACACTGCTCTCTTTTTGTGTATTTACTACAATGCCAATCATTGCTTTTGCTGCATAACCATATGTGAAATATTTCTGAAAGAAGCTGCAGAAAGCTTCTCTCACAGTCCTCTCAGTAGGTACAGTGTCAACAAAGCCATGATCATCACATTTGATAATTAACCGTATGTGAAAAATTTCTAAAGAAAATGCAGATCATTTCTTTCACACTACTTTCTCTTTTGGAATATATACAACAAATCTGTCCTTGTTGCATTTGATCAATAACGCTATTTGAAGTATTTCTGAAATGAACTGCAGTAAGCTTCTCTCCCACTCATCTTGGTAGTTACAGTGATTTCAAAGCCACAGTCATCATATAATATCCATAAGCCAACGTGTAATTTTTGTGAAAGAAGCTGGAGAAAGCTTCTCTCCCACTAGTGGCTCTTTGATGGGACAGTTGCTACAATGTCGTACTTGTCGGAACCCTGGGTGCAGTATTTCTGAAAGAAGCTGCAATAAGCTTCTCACCCACCAGGGACTCTTTGTTGGCATAATTACTAAAAAGCCATACTCATGGCAAGACATTATGACGCCCATCTTAATAACATCTGCAGCCCCATATAACATCTGCAGCCCCATATAACATCTGCAGCCCCGTATCACATCTGCAGCCCCGTATCACATCTGCAGCCCCGTATCACATCTGCAGCCCCGTATCACATCTGCAGCCCCGTATCACATCTGCAGCCCCGTATCACATCTGCAGCCCCGTATCACATCTGCAGCCCCGTATCACATCTGCAGCCCCGTATCACATCTGCAGCCCCGTATCACATCTGCAGCCCCATATCACATCTGCAGCCCCATATCACATCTGCAGCCCCATATCACATCTGCAGCCCCATATCACATCTGCAGCCCCATATCACATCTGCAGCCCCATATCACATCTGCAGCCCCATATCACATCTGCAGCCCCATATCACATCTGCAGCCCCATATCACATCTGCAGCCCCATATCACATCTGCAGCCCCATATCACATCTGCAGCCCCATATCACATCTGCAGCCCCATATCACATCTGCAGCCCCATATCACATCTGTAGCCCCATATCACATCTGTAGCCCCATATCACATCTGCAGGGTTTGTGCACGGACTGAATTTGTCGAGTGTTCTGTATGTTTCTATATGAATGGTTCATCTGATGTATATATACAGGTCCCAGAATGTCATAAATTAAGTGTCCCTCTTTCATGGGTGCAGAGATGATCTGCAAAAGTACTATAGATGTGTTCCATCAGTTCTACATCGGCCAAATTTATTAGCATTGACAGCAGTGTCAGTTCAGTATCTCGCTCCACAATTTGGCACTGCAGCACAAGTCTGGCATCTTAACACAGACAAAAATCCTGCTGACAAACATTCCTAATTTTTTGAGCACCATCTCACCCATATGACGACACACCTGCACACGTTTACTGTTCCAGGGTAACATGTAACATGTGTTGTCTGATTGGGCAACAAGTTTACCTCAAATCACGTTCCCATCTCTATGATCTTGTACCCACTGTTCACCATAATCCAAATGTCATCGGGTTGACACAGGAGCTTTTATATTTGGTCTGCTACAAATTGCTGTTCTTGACAATGTACACCAAATTGAGTGCTCTTAAAAACTTGTCTTTGTGCCAATGCTATACTCTGTCACCATATCTGCTACGGGCTGCCACCTCTTCTTTTCTACACAGTGGGTAAGTATCTGACCTCCATATTTTATGAAAATGCAAGGATATGCAACACTTTGCCTCCTATTCGATGTCTCACCTTGACGACATTCCACAGACACTCACAACAGCAGCAGCACACTTACAGCACACTAGCTTTACTGTTTCTGAGAATTAGCTATAATAAACTGCTCCCTTTCAAAGCCATTTTCCCCAGACAATATCCTCATTTACGATCCCCGCCAACACCAGAATGATTCCCCATTCATTTCTGCCTTCCTGATACACTTCCCTCACCATATTAAATGCAAGAAACACCACCAGGCAACATTCAGTCTCATCCTGAACAGAGATAATTACGTTTTGGGTTATCTGTGCAGAGATACAGGTGGACTGATAACTCTTGTGGAACTAAAGTTGAATGAAACTATACATAGTGCACAACAGAGATTGCTACAGATTCTCACCATCTGTGTTCTCTGCTCCAACACGAGTTTAATCTGGTCAGTCCTCTCTCAGATCCGCTCTCTTTCCTCGGGTGCTCAGCTCTGATTTGCATAGCCTCCTGCTGCAGGGAGTCCACCACTGCCCAAGTAGTGGCCAGATCACGCTCTGTGCAGGACAACCAATGCTGTAATGAGACATGTCACATGGTAATCTCAAGGCATGTACTGAATGATAAAGTCACTGTTTAAACTACTCTTATAGTATCATCAATGTACAGAAAATTCAAATACCAAAATTAATAATTAACTTGGAAGTAGCAGCCCATCTAAAGTGATACACGTGAATACTGCCCCCTGTGAAAGTCATTTATCTCAATGAATTTCCCCATTTTCAACCTGTATCTTCACTAGGGTGATCCACCATACGCGTCTGCTCCCCACTTGCATACCTTTGTTAGTGTGTCGTGTGCCTGTAATGTCATTAGGTGACATCCAGCATCGCAGTGGGCAGTGGTCGTAATGTTTTGGCTTATCACTGTATAGGGGGTCTATACCAGGGAGATATAATTGAGGGCAACATTATAGAAATGGAAGAAGAGAGAGATGAAGATAACATGGGAGCTATATTGCGAGAAACATTTGACTTAGCACTTAAGACCTACACTGGATCTTGATGATGATATCTCAATAGTTCAGTGGGTTCTGAACCTGCAACATGAAATAGTTGAGGATTACAAATATGACAGAGGGAACTTCTCTTCAGGGCCATTTGAAAGATCATGCACAAAAATCCTTGTAGGATAGTGTTGCTGACAACTAATGTTTTGTTTTAGTGAATTGCAGTGCTACTAAACAGCCATTATTGCTCAATATATATATTAAAAATGGAAAGAAGTTAATTTTAGGAAATCTGTTGAATTTGATCACAGGCGAAAGAAAATTTGAATAATCTTATACACATGTTCTTGAATATTAACATTATGTACAGAGAGAGGTAACAGAAATAATATGGAGATTCACATTGTTTTAAATGCTTCAAAGCCTGAAGCTACATCAAGGAAGTGCCCCAAACTGTGGAGCTATTCTTTGAAGGTAGACAATGATAATCCCATTCTTTAATAGCTAATATTGGTACCTTGCAGATTGGCTGCATATTAATGATCATAACAAATCTTTATCAGAGCAAAGAAAAACACAAAAACACACAGTCTCAGGCACCCAAGACCAGACTGCAAGCAGCAGCACATTACGGGGGAATCAAACTGGTGGTGGTGGAGGTGGTGGTGGTGGTGGGGGGGGGGGGGGGGGGGGGTAAGGAGGCTGGGGCACAAAGGGATAGCAGGGTAGGGTGACAGTTAAATGCTGCTTGTGGGTGGATAAAGGGACGAGGTGGGGAGAGAACAGGGCAGCTAGTTCGATACGAGAGATAGGGCCATCAGAAAAGGAGATAAGTATAAGAAAAGTATAAGAACTGTGGGTGCATTAGTGGAATTGAGTGCTGGAATGAGGTAGGTTGGTGGAAGACAGTGACTGATCTGGGATGAGGCCAGGAGGGTCACTTAAACATAGACTATACTGTAGAGAGAGTTGCCACCAGTACAGTTCAGGAAAGTTGGTGTTGGTGGTAAGGATCCAGATGGCACAGACTGTGAAGCAGTTATAGAAATGAAGAATGTCATGCTGGGCAGCATGCTCAGAAACTGACTGGTCCAACTGTTTCTTCATCACAGTTTTTTGGTTGTCATTTGTGTGAACACACAGCTTGTCATTTGTCGTGTCCATATAAAATACAGCTCAGTGGTTGCAGCTTAGCTCATAGATCACATCACTGGTTTCATTGGTAGCATTGTCTTTGATGGGACGGATGATGTTTGTGACTAGTCTGGAGCAGGCAGTGGAGAGAGGATGTATGGGACAAGTCTTGCATCTGTGTCTATTCAGGGGTATGTGCCGCGAGGTAAAGGGCAGCAAGCAGAGGTTGTGTAGGGATGGGCAATGATATTGTGTAGGTTCAGTGGGCAGTGGAATACTACTGTGGAAGGTGTGTAAAGGATAGTGATTAAAACATTCCTCATTTCCGGGCACAATGATATATAGTTGAAACTCTGTTGGGGAACATGATATAGTGGCTCCAGTCCTGATTGTGCTACAAAGTCATGAGGGGAATGCTGCTCTGTGGCTAGACACTGTGACTTGGTGAGGTGGTGGGCGACTGGAGAGATAAGGCACGAGGGATCTGTTGTTGTACAAAGCTGGGAAGGTAATTACAGTCTGTGAAGGCCTCAGTGAGACCCTCAGCGTATTTTGAGAGGAACTGTTCATCACTACTGATGCAACAGCCATGGATGGCTAGGCTGTATGGAAGGGACTTCTTGGTATAGAATGGGTAGCAGCTGTCAAAGTGTTCTAGAAACATGAACTGTGACCTAGACATTTTTATAAATAAGATTGAGACACTACTGAGCATCTTATGTGATGAGAAAAAGACGGTAATTGTCAATATGTTGGTAGACAGTCCAATTAAAGTTCAATTCCTTAATTTTCTAAGTAGTTTCAACTTTTATTCTAATGCAAACATCAAAAAAAGTTTTGCATAACCTCGGTCCCTAGAGTTCCGGAACCTGTACAGAAAGTTGGAATAGAAATCAACATAAACATCATTTCCACCCTTTTTATTGGTCATGAAATCCACATTGTATGTTGAACCAATATACAGCAATACCTTCAGTGGTAGTGGTCCAGATTTCTGTACACACTGGTACCTCTAATACCCAATAGCACATCCTCTTGCATTGATGCATGGCTGTATTTGTCATCGCATACTACCAACAAGTTCATCAGGGCACTGTTGGTTCAGATTGTCCCAGTCCTCAACGGCGATTTGGCACAGATCCCCTGAGAGTGGTTGGTGGGTCACGTCAACCATAAACACCCCTTTTCAATCTATCCCAGGCAAGTTTGATGGGTTCATGTCTGGAGAACATACTGGCCCCTCTAGTCGAGCAATGTCATTACCCTGAAGGAAGTCATTCATGGGGGCGTGAATTCTCATCCGTGAAGACGAATGCCTCACCAATATGCTGCCAATTTGGTTGCACTATTGGTCGGAGAATGGCATTCACATATAATACAGCCATTATGGTACCTTCCATGACCACCATCAGTGTACATTGGCCCTACATAATTAAACTGCACTCGCTGGACAGTGTGTCTAAGATGTTCAGCCTCACCGGGTTGCCTCCAAACGTGTCTCCAACGATTGCGTGGTTGAAGGCATATACGACACTCATTGGTGAAGAGAATGTGATGCCAATCCTGAGTGGTCCCTTCAGAATGTTGTTGCACCCATCTGTAAGGCACTGCATGATGTTGTGGTTGCAAAGGTAGACCTCATCATGGACACCAGGAGTGGAGTTGCATATCATGCAGCCTGTTGTGCACAGTTTGAGTCATAACACTATGTCCTGTGGCTGCACGAAAAGCATTATTCAACCTGGTGACATTGCTGTCAGGGTTCCTGTGAGCCATAATCCATTAGTAGCAGTCATCCACTGCAGCAGAAACCCTTGGGCGGACTGAGCGAGGCATGTCATTGACAGTTCCTGTCTCTCTGTATTTTCTCTGTGTTTGAACAATATCACTTTGGTCCACTCCGAGATGCCTGAACACTTCCCTTGTTGAGAGCCCTTCCTCGCACAAAGTAACAATGCGGACATGATCAACTCATGGTATTGACCATCTAGGCATGGTTGAACTACAGACAACACAAGCCATTCCTGGTGGAATGACTGGAACTGATCGGCTGTCAGACCCCCTCCCTCTAACAGGTGCTGCTCATGCATGGTTGTTTACGTCTTTGGGCAGGTTTAGTGACATATTTGAACATTCAAAGGGACTGTGTCCGTGATACAACATCCACAATCAATGTCTGTCTTCATGAGTTCTGGGAACTGAGGTGATGCAAAACCTTTCCTGGCATGTGTATAAGTAGCACATATAGGCTAACAAACTCTCCAAAAAGTTTCATATCTAGAAACCTCAGATATAGAAGTAATGAATGCTGACCTAGGTTTATCTGACCACAATGCACTCATTGTGGTTCTCACACTTCCAGTAAATACAAAAATAGTACATCATATATACAAAAGAATTTTCTCCCCTGAAAACTGCTACCAGTTTACTGCCACACTGACTAACCAGTCCTAGGCATAAGTATTGTCACAAACAAATACAAATGCAATGTTCTCTCTTTTCATGATAGATTTGGAAATGTGCTTTCCTAAAATGAACTCACCTATGCTGACACACACTAAGGCCTGGAAAAGACTCAACACCAAAATGAAAATTTCTACTGACACAATTTTTTTTTTTAAAAAAAAAGTATGAAAATACAAATATGTGTCTATAGAAGGATATTTAATGTAGCAGAGGTATTGCATAATTATAGACTGGTAAGGGAGTCAGACAATAAACCAAGCACTACATGGTAAATTGTTAAAAGAGAACTGAGAAAAAGCAGTAAGGAACAGGAGACTGTACTTATATCATGTGATAACATTAAAACAAAAAAGAAGCCTTGTCCTATTACATTATTAACCACTTTCTAAGTGTACTTGAGAAACTAAGCAAGAACTATAGGAAACAAAAGAAAATAACAGCACCAAAGTAGTCATCAGTATGATAATAAGTTCCAGTAATGAATATGAAATGTGGAAGTAATTAATAGTCTGAGACCACAAATGTCTGCAGGAATGGATAAAGTGGCAGTGTCACTAATAAAAAAGTTGCTTCACAAATTTTGTAGCCATTGGTGCATACTGCCAATTTCTCATTCAGTGATGGTGTGTTTGCACAAAGAATGAAAATTTCTAAGGTTACAACTCTGTTCAAAAATGGATATTCATGTTAGGTAGAAAACTCCTTCAATCTCTTTCAAAAATCATTAAAAAGCTGATGAAAATCAGGATCATAAACTATCCTGACACCTCCAATCTTCTGAATTGTAATCATCACAGCTTTCGTGCAGGTTATAACACAGGAACAGCTATACAAGTCTCATGCAGGAGCCAGAAGGAATTTGGACTGTAATTTAAGTATTATAGGAATCAACGAAGATCTTATCAAGGCCTTTGATACAGTAAACCACCAAATTCTCCATGAGCAATTGGAAGCTATAGCATCAGAGAAATTGGCAAGAAACTAACTGAATCCTATCTACAAGACAGAATTCAGGTTGTGTAACTGAAAGTGTCTCAAAACGGGCAAAAAATAAAGTGGCTATCAGATGCCAAGAGGGTGGAAACAGGTGTCCCGCAGGATACTGCTCATGGCCCTCTATTATTTCTTATCTATATAATTGAAATTAAAAGCCCCAACAATTTGTCAAAAATTATGTTATTTGCAGATCATACAACCATAATTATGGTGATGGAAAATACTTATTATTACTGCTGAAAAAGTTCTGAAGTATGTGCTGCAGTGGTTTCTTGCTAATAAATTAGCACTGAATTTAAACAAAACAAACTACCTACAGTACAGTAAAGCAAATGAGATGGATATCCCCCACTTATTATTGAGTGACCATGTAATAGAGAAAGTACAGTTTACAAAATTATTGGTGCATGCACATTGACAATGACTTCAGCTGGAAAAGCCACGACATTTACATGTCCAAAAACTCAGTTCAGCATGTTTTGCACTGAGAATAATTTCCAGACTTTGTAACACACAATGTACAAGATTAGTGTATTTTGCTTATTTTCTGCCCACTGTATCTTATGGTAGAATGCTCTGTGGTGTCAAAAAATCTCACTTGCAGACATTTTCAAATGACAGGAAAAATTCTTTAAAATTATTCAATACAACTCTCCACAAACATGCTGCAGGCCCTTATTCATGCAGTTAATTATAATTACAGTATGAGCTTTGTTCATATTTGGAAGTATATGTTACAAAAGAACACAATGAAAAAGTTTACATATGAATTCCAATTTACAGAATTACAACACACATGTCAGCAAGAATCTGCATGTAGAGAGAGCTATAAAAACAAAAACTCAAAACAGGTGAGCCATTATGGAATAAAGCTGTATAATGCTCAGTTTGCATCAAGGGAATTGAAGATGAGAGAAAATTTCAGCCAGAAATAGAACTTACATATTAAATTAGTGTTTTTATAACATGAATGAGTATTTTTAATCCCTGAATGACTAATAACCTCTTGTTTTTTCTTCATTGTCATTCAAGCATGTTGTTCTCATTGTAAATTTTATATGTTGTTTGTATACTCTTGTTTCTTGAAGTGTACTGCTTGTATTTCAGAATTATTAGAGAGCACATCTAATACCAACCCATTAGTTCATTATGAAATTTCTTAAACACATTGTAAAATGGTGATTTCATATTAGTTATATTAATAACTAGAATTGTGCCGTGCATATGCTGTATCATATTATGACAATACCTACATCATGTAAGTGATGCAGAGGATGCTATGGTGGACAGGAATTGCTAACTTAAATCTCAACACTTTTTTTTTCTTTTTGTAAATAATAAAGAAAAAGACCAAACTTGGAAATGTTCAGAAAGTAATTATATGTAAAAATTAATGTGAATGTAAAATGACTTGTTCCACATCATTATAATCTATCAGGTAAAATTGTCTATGAAATATGTAACTAACTAATTAACTTTATTACAGGTCACTACTGAAGACTGAGTACTTCCTTCTTTTATATCTTTGTTTCCTGCAGCAATACACTAAAAGTAACACACAAATTGGAACAACATGAAGCAGTTTTCATGATTTTTAGTGTTATATAGGGAGAAAATGGAACAATCTGATGACTTGGTTCAGTTATAGATAATATTTTTTGTGTTTTGTCTACAAATGGGTAATGCTCCTATCTGAACACAAAAAGGTGTATATGCTCGTGTTTAAATGATTGACTCAAAAATTTGATTCCAGCTGCCTCATTCTACTTTACTCAACACCTTCCCAAAAATTTCCCAAAACTTTTGGTACGCAGATATATTTGTTGTCTTCTCACTACTCTGTCACTCATACTCCTCCACCCCCACTTGCCCATTCTCACTCACTCACTCACTCGCTCACCCAAACTCTCTGTGTCTCTCTAAATGTCACTGTCTCCGGTCAGAGTCACAGTGCCTTTTGCTGTGTACTACTACTACTACTACTACTATTACTATTATTTCCTCTTGCTGCCACTGTTTCTGTCTTGCTCTCTCTTACTGCTACTATCTGTTTCACTCCTTCCCACTGCTGCTGTATGTTCTCACTGACATTATCTCTCTTCTTTGTTGATATTGTTGAAGACTCTGTGTTGCATCATCACTGGCTCACCTACTTCCACTTCCCCATTTTCTTTATTCCTCTCCAGCTATCCCTATCTGCTTCACTCTTTTGCTTGCACTGTTTTGTCACACTCAATATATTCCATTCTCTCTCTCTCTCTCTCTCTCTCTCTCTCTCTCTCTCTCTCTCTCTCTCTCTGTCTGTCTGTCTGTTGGAGATGAATACAGAGCTACACATGGACTATGTATGAACATATACCTATAGACAATTATGAAGCACTTTCTAATTTTTCTGAGGAGGAGAATCGTTTGGTGTCTTCTACTGCTACAGAGGAAATGTTGGGAACTTCAAATATGGATACAACCAGTACTTTTACTCATTATACCTCTGCAGATCAACACAAAGATCTATTTGATTTTAAGGATCCAGGTATCTGGCCAGTGGGGAGTTTCATTTCCAGAAAGATGCCCTGTTTTTCAAAAAATTATGAAGCAAACACAAAATTGATGCAGACATAAGCAGTTGTCTGGGAGACAGAATAAAATAGAAGACTGCTTTTAGAAACAGCTTCATACTGTATAAATTCTTTGTTAATGTAAAGTAAATAAAAAATGCTTTATTTTGCATATCAAGCAAAGTATTTAAAGGCGACTTATCTGAGAAAAATTTTTCCCATGTGGCCAACTACGGTCTCACTCAGTGGAAAAAGTTAAATGGATAGGTTACAGAACACAAAAATGCATCGAGCCACAAAAAGTAGTTTTGCTCTTTCTAAGCTTTAGAGACACCTTGAAATAAATTTGGCATTGACAAAGAGTTGCAGCAACAAATGTCAGTGGTGAAGAAGCATTGGAAACCAGTTTTAGTTGTCAGTCTTGAAGTGATTCTGCATTTGTGAAAGTGGAGCAGCCCTTTCAGAGGTTTAAATGAAAGCCTTTACATTTGTGTGTCAAAATGTGTGACATTCTTAAACACAATTGACTCAATTGCCTTACCACTACCTCACACTGATGGAGCACTTAAGTTGTCATGAAAAAGGTCAAGTCAGCTGCTTCTCACATGGCATCCAAGATGAATTTTTGGTAATAATTGTATCTGAAAAAGGGATCAAATAGTGAGTGATATTAAAATAACAAGATAATTTTTTATCATCTTTCATCACACTCATGATGTTTGGAGCAGATGTCACAAATTATCAAATATGAAAAATTTAATGAAAGTGGTACAGATTTCTGTGAAAGCTTCACTGACATTTTAACAGTCAGGCATAAGATGGGCCAGGCACTTTGTAAGGTAATACTGCAGAAAATCAAAAGTGATGGGTTGGATTTTTGAAATTGTTGACACCAATCTTAGGACAATGGTGCTAAAATGGCTGGAGAGTTCCAAGATGTCCAATCATCTTTACAAGAAAATAAGTTAGCATACTGCATGCCATGCACTGCACATTCATTAAATTTGACTGACGTAAACACTGCAAGTGCATTGAGCAATGTAGTAAGTTATTTTGGGATACCAAATGTCTCTATTTATTTTTTGTATCAACTAATGGGAAATTATGCTGAAGCATGTGTCATTTCTCTCTAAAGTTACAAGAATTCTAGTAGATGGCCAACAAAGAGGGAAGCAGCAACAATTGTGTATAAACATCTTTAAAAAGGTACTCAGAGCTTAAATTAGTTTTTATCTAGAACATCATCCATCATTGAGACCAAACCAGAAGCTACAAAACTTTTGAAAAATGTCATTAAGGTTGAATTAATTACAGCTCCTTGTTCTTGGTTCAAGCAGCTAGTGAAAATTGATACTGAAAACACAAGATAACAAACAGAAAGTGCCACCACTGACCCATCTGACAACCATGTCAATAAAGTTATTGAGGTGTTTCAGAAAACTTACACAAAAAATTACAATTTTAATAGATATAATCTCAGAAGCTAAGACTGTAGTTGGAAAACCTCACTTTGGATCCTCAATTCAAGGAATTGTGGAAACAGAAATAGAAGAGGGTACACAATAAAGAGAATTGTGGAAACAGGAATAGAAGAGGATAGTCAATAAAGAACTTTAAGATTACAGCTCAGATTGGACATCTGAAAAAGGTTCCATAACATAGTCTAGAAATAACAGACATGTCTTTAGTTAACATAGGGACAGGTTTAGTGCATCATGGATTATAAATAATTTGTTTGGGCCTCTACATGGGGCTCAGCTGCAGACGTTAAATAATGATGACAATGTTTGGGAAATGCAATTAGTGGACATGAATAATAACCACCTTGATAAGGATGAATTAATAACAGAACTGCAAAGTTTTGAATACAATGCTCTTAATTTACTACCAACCATGAAAATACCAAACCCTGCAAAAATTTTGACCTCAGTTTGTAAAAATGGACTACAGGAAGCACATCTAAATGTGACAATGGCACATTTGTAGTGGCTTTTTTGCAACAATGCCCATTTCAGACTTATGAAATAAAAGCAGTTTTAGTAAACTGTGTGGAGACTATCGATAGCAGATAGACTATCTAGAACAGAGGTTCCCAACCTTTCTTAGACCATTATCCATTAGTGCAAACAGTCATTAGCTACTATGGCCCCTGGCATCTGTTGACCCCCACCCCACCCCACATTATCACCAACTATAGAACCTTACTAAACTGTAAAATGAAAATCTTTCATTGGAAGTGTTATTTTGAAAATAATGAATGAGGAATGAATTCATGGTGCATCACAAGTGCTATCCACAATTCCTTCTCAGATAAGAAAGCTAACTATCTGTGGTGAGGGAATACACTGTTACAAATCTTACTTATCCTTTATTACTCCACTCCATTATGGTACTTGCTTGACCTGTGCACTGCAACTCTATTTAAAATCAAACAAGTTCAGATGTGTGGACTATACTGACTGTTAATAAACCACTTGATTGCTATGCTCCTTGCTTCTGAACTGGCAGAAGCTTGATGACTTCAGGCTGTTAATGTTTTGTGACTAACCACTTTAATAGTAATAATAATATCAGATAAAAAACGAAAAAGGTTGGGTAAAATTTCACAACAAGAAGCAATAGAGTAATTAAATGAAAAGAATCAGAAATTATAAGCATTGGCCAAACGTCTTAGAAGATTTAAAAAAAAGAAAAAAAAAAAGAAAAAAAAATAGAAGGAACAAAACCAAACATTCAACACAAACCAAAAGAAATTTTACCAGACAATAGATAACACACACATTAAAATAGAAAATCCATCAAACATAACAGACATGGAACACTTCTGGGGCAGCATATGGTCAAACCCGGTACAACATAACAGGCATGTACGGTGGATACAAACAGAAACAGACACATACAAGATGATACCACAAATGCTTGAAGTGATAATTTTGCAACACCCAAGCAATTAATTCTACTCACAATAGGAAAGCCCCTGGAAAAGATAAAACAGAAAATTTCTGGCTAATGAAGTTCACCTCAACACATTCACATCTAACTAAATTATATAATAGTTACATTGCAGACCCATACACATTCCCTGATACACTTACACATGGAATAACTTATCTTAAAGCTAAAGATCAAGCAGACACAGCTAAATATTGCCCCATAACATGCCTACCAACAATATACAAAATATTAACTTCAGTCATTACACAGAAATTAATGACACATACAACACAGAACAAAATTATAAATGAAGAACAAAAAGGCTGTTGCAAAGGAGCACGAGGATGTAAAGAGCAACTGATAATAGATGCAAAGGTGACATATCAAGCTAAAACTAAGCAAAGGTCACTACACTATGCATACATTGATTACCAAAAAGTTTTTGATAGTGTTTGATAGAATTGGAAAACTACACTTAATATCCAAACAAATTCAAATAATATCACATCATAGCCAATACAGATTAGGTGTGGAATATACCAAGGAGACTGCCTGCCTTGCTCTGATCCCACTATCCAACATCCTAAATAATACAAATTATGGATACAATATTACTGGAACATACCAGCACAAAATCACACATTTTCTATACATGGATGATCTAAAACTACTGGCAGCAACAAATCAACAACTCAACCAATTACTAAAGATAACAGAAGTACTCAGCAATGATATAAATATGGCTGTTGGGACTGACAAATGTAAGAAAAATAGCATAGTCAAAGGAAAACACATTAAACAAGAAGATTACACATTGGATAACCACAGTGACAGCATAGAAGCGATGGAAAAAACAGATGCCTATAAATATCTAGGATACAGATAAAAAATAGGATTAGATAATACAAATATTAAAGAAGAACTAAAAGAAAAATATAGAAAAATACTAACAAAAATACTGAAAACAGAATTGACAGCAAGAAACAAGACAAAAGCTATAAATACTTGTGCTATACCAATATAGAACGTGTAACGACCTTGCAGGAGTAGTCACTACTGAAGATTTAATGAACACAACAGCCAAAGTCGAAAAGTTACAAAATGAACCACAAAAAGTAAACAAACCGTTGCTCAATGAACTTCTGACTGCCAACATTGTAAAATATGGAAAAATGTGTGTGTTAGGTGACAGCCACGGCTGTGGAATTGCTGCAGAGCTAACAGAAAAATACAATTACAGGGAAAATAGTTTCATGAAGCCTGGTGCTCCATTAAGTGAACTGAAAAACCTTACAAAATTACATGACGTAACTAGTTTGTTTAAGGACGACTTCGTTGTAATGCTGGGAAGATTAAACGATGTATATAGAAATGAGTCATTCAAGGCTTGCACAGAAGTGAGAAATTGCCTCAATAATTTATCTCGCATGAATGTACTCTTTGTAAATATCCTGCATTGTCATGATTTACTGAGATGGTCGTGTGTAGACAGTGAAATTCATGCAACAAACAAGAGTTTCAGTGAAATGTGTACTCACTTCGTAAATGCAGATGTTATTGACATAAACAGTTTGGAGTGAAGGCTCTATACAGTTCATGGTCTTCATTTGAATGCATTAGGAAAGGAGGTACTTACAGAAAAATTTTTGACTCTTATTTCGCGGTGCTATGAAGTACCCAGGACAAGCGGAAATCAATCGCAAGTAACAAAGCATTCTTTTCATGCAGCGAACAATATAACCATCAATCAGTGTCAAATCACGAAATGGTTTAAAACCAATAGGTCAGAAAGTAACATTCAATCTGGGGAACAAACTCAAATTATGAAACGTTCAAGCCAAAACGAAATGTAGCACAAATTCTGCAAGCTCCAAAAATACTGGAAGACAAACAAGCTGCTGTACATGTGTCTTCCAGAACAAGGAAAGTTCCAGAGAGGAACAGTGATTTTTTTTATGGCTGGCACCACGGAAATCACTTCAGCACCATACAGATCCAGTGCCATCAAGAATGTAACTATGGATTTATTTTCTTTTTTTTTTTCTTTTTGTGGTTTTAGGGCGCACAACTACAGTGGTCATTAGCGCCCAGACTAAGTTATGAATGCAATGCGAGGCACAATGTTAAAACAGCAACAAAAAAGGACAACACAATAAAAGGCACATTAACAGGCAAGGAATTAAAAGAAAACAGCATAATCAAGTGTCCTGAAACAGATTTGTCAAGCGGATAAAACAAAGAACGCGAGCAGCTGCTCCTGGGTCATTCATTAAAATGTCATCCAGAGTACATGGCAGGCCAAGATCAATGCACAGTATATTAAAATTCAGACAAGACGTTGAAAGGTGGCATACCGTCAGCAATTGCCCACATGGGCAGAACGGTGCCGACGCATCCGTCAGCAGATGGAGATGGCTGAACTGGCAGTGTCCGATCTGTAACTAGGCCAAAACAACCTACTCCTACCGATAAGGGCATGAAGAGGTCGTCCATGCCGTGGGGAGAGGTTTCAAGGCCCGAAGCTTGTTTTCAGTACGTGTAGACCAATCGGTATGCCACAGCGATAAAATGCGCTGACAAATGACCCTGCTAAAATCCAATGAAGTCACACAACAAGAAGCTGTCCGAGGCTGGAGGACTGCATCCTTGGCCGCGGCATCTGCAGCTTTGTTCCCAGGGATACCGACATGGCCAGGAACCCTCATAAAGGTAACCGGAGAACCATCAGCTGATGAAGAGAGCAGTGGATCTGGTGCATGAAAGGGTGAACCACATACGGATCACTGAGGTTCTGGATGGCGCTCAGGGAATCAGAGCAGATGACATAAGCAGAATGTCGGTGGCGCGGATGTAAGGAACAGCCTGATAGAGGGCAAATAGCTCAGCTGTGAAGACCAAACAATGGCCATGGAGCCAGTATTTGAAACTGTGTGCCCCAACAATAAAAGAACACCCTACACCGTCTTTGGTTTTAGAGACATCTGAATAAATGAAGATCGTATTAATGAACTTTGAATAATGTTCGACAAACCGAGAGCAGTATACCAAAGCTAGGGTAACCTCCTTTGAGAGTGAGCTGAGGACAATGTGAACGCGAACCTGAGCGTGGAGACGAGGTGGCGTTTGGCTCTCGCCCACCCTAAATGTTGCAGGGACTGAAATATCAAGGTGCTGAAGTAGGCAACAAAAGCGAACTTCATTGGGTAGCAGGGCAGATACATACAACCCGTATTGACGGTCGAGAGAGTCATCAAAAAAGGAACGTTAAAAAGGGTGTTCAGGCATTGATAATACCTGACAGGCATACCAACAAAGCAGTATTTCATGCCGGTAGGTTAATGGCAATCCACCGGCTTCAGTATAAAGGCTCTCGACGGGACTAGTATAGAATGCTCCTATCGCAAGACATAACCCCCGATGTTGTGTAGAGTTGAGGCGGCGTAAGATGGACGGCCATGCAGAGGAGTATACAAAGCTCCCATAATCCAGCTTTGAGCGGGCGATTGACCAATATAGGCGAAGTAGCGTGGTTCGATCCACTCCCCACGATGCACTGCTGACAACACAGAGGACATCTAGGGAATGGGTACAATGGGCAGCCAAATATGACATGTGGAGACCAGCTAAGTTTCCTGTCTAATGTAAGACCTAAAAATTTCGTTGGCCCCACGAATGGGAGAGCAACAGGACTGAGACGTAAGGACGGTGGGAGAAACTCTTTATAGCGCCAGAATTTAATACAGACTGTCTTCTTGGCAGAAGAAGCCATTGGCGACACTCCAGGAGTAAAGACGGTCAAGACAACGCTGAAGACAGCGATCCAGGAAACATGTACGCTGCACACTGCAGTAGATGGTAAGATCTTCCACGAAAAGGGAGCCTGATACATCAGCTGTGAGGCAATCCATTATTGGATTGATCGCTATGCTGAAGACAGCGGCACTCAAAACTGAGCGCTGTACAACCCCATTCTCCTGGCGAAAGGTGTCGGACAGGAAAGAACACACACTTACCCTGAACTGTCAATCCATTAAAAATGCACAAATAAAAAGAGGGAGGTGACCACGATGGCCCCATGTATGTATGGTGCGGAGAATGTCTGCCCTCCAACAGGAGTCGTAAGCCTTCTCCAAATCAAAGAACACAGCCACTGTCTGGCGCTTCCAGAAGAAGTTACTCATAATGAAGGTAGACAAGGTAACAGCAGAGCGGCGCCTACGAAATCCACATTGTACATTGGTAAGTAGGCATCGAAATTCGAGCAGCCAAATCAAATGAGAGTTAACCATTCGTTCCATCACCTTACAGACACAGCTGGTAAGGGAAATGAGTCGATAACTGGAAGGCAAGTGCTTGTCTTTCCCCAGATTAGGAATTGGGACAACAATAGATTTGCGCCAGCATGTGGGAACATGACCCTTAATCCAGATGCGATGATAAGTACGAAAAAGAAAACCTTTACCCACAGGAGAAAGGTTCTTCAGCATCTGAATATGAATAGAATCAGGCCCTGGAGCGGAGGACCGTGACCGGTCAAGTAAATTTTCGAGTTCCTTCATGGTGACTGGGGCATTATAACTTTCATGATTCGAGAAGTGAAAGTTAGGTGGTCTTGCCTCCTCTGCCTGTTTTAGGGGGAGGAAGGTAGAGTGGCAATGAGTGGAGCTCAAAACCTGTGCAAAAAAATCAGCCAAAGGCATTGGAGACATCCTCAGGGACCACAGACGTCATTTGCGACTGTCAAGCCAGAAACTGGTGAGTGGACCTTAGTGCCAGATAGCCAGCGCAAGCTACCCCAGACAACAGGAGGAGTAAAACTGTTGAAGGAACTTGTGAAAGCAGCCCAGCTGGCTTTATTGCTTTCTTTAATAATATGACAACACTGTGCATGTAATTGTTTAGAACTAATACAATTCGCCATCGTATGGTGGCGTTTAAAGGTGCGTAAAGCCACCCACTGTCGAGTTAATTTTTCACTCGATGTTGCAACTGGAGCAGCTGGCAGTGGGTGGTTTACACATGCAATTGTCTGCTGTGAGAATGCATCGCTACCTAAACTAGAATCTTTTGCCTACCGAGATGTCATCGCCTACAAGACCTGGCACTGTGGAATTGACCCAAAGAAACAAAGTAGACCTAGTGTTGTTTATAGTGAAGCGTCTCTACATGCTGTGGTCTACCAGGGGACTGGTACGCGACGTGGAGAAGAAGTAGTATGAGGGATGGAATTTTCACCAGCAGTGAGAATGACTTTGTGAGGTGTGCGACCTGACTATCACAGCTGGCGAAGATTTGATCCTGAAATGTCGCTCTGGAAGAGAAGAGCCAACAGTCTGCATTGGACATGTTCCAGCTAGTTGAGCATGGAGATGGGGTATGATGCAGGAGACGGATAACACAAGGGAAGTGCTCGCTCGAATACGTATCAGAAAGAGCGTACCACTCAAACTGGCGTGCAAGTGGGGTAGTACATATAGAGAGGGCTAAGTGGGAATAGGTGTGAGTTGTGTCTGAAAGAAAAGTAGGGGTGCCAGTATTGAGGCAGACAAGACTGAGGTGGCTGAAAAGTTCTGCTAACAGCGAGCCTCTCGGGCAGGATGCTGGAGAGCCCCAAAGGGGATGGTGGGCATTGCAGTCTCCAGTCAACAAAAATGTTGCAGGTAGATGAGCAATAATTTGCATCATGTCTGCCCTAGTAACGGCAGCCGACGATGGGCTGTTAACTGTACAAATGGAGAGTGTAAAAGTGGGGAGAGTAATTCAGACGGCAACTGCCTGCAGATCTGTGTGCAATGTGATGGGATCATAGTATATATCATCCCGGACCAGCAACATAACCCCTCCATGAGCCGGAATACCTGCCACAGGGGGTAGGTCAAAACGCACAGAGGCATAGTGTGCCAAGTCAATTCGATCGCATGGCTGTAGCTTCGTTGCCTGGAGAGCTACTATGAGTGGACAGTGCAATTGTAGCAGAAACGTTAAGTCCTCTCGGTTGGAGCAAATGCCACGAATATTTCAATGAAGAAGTGCCATCATAAGAAGAAAAAGAAAAGTGAGAAACAAGAAGGGGTCACCTCGAAGGCCCCTGAGGGTCTGGCTTCGAGTGAGCACTGCTGCCGCTATCATTAGGTGGAGAGTCATGGTCCACTTTTTTCAATAAGTTTGTCGGCCACCATATTAAGATGGCCAGGAGGGGGAGCTTCTTCCACCGGCGAACGGCCAGATGTTCATCTACAAGCGGTGCGGCCAGGCGAAACGGCCTGGGGTGGCAACCGCTGGGTGGCGCAGGAGAAGAAACATACCATGGTGGAGAAGGGGAACTTTGCTTCCTATGAGCCTTCATGGAAGGTTGTTTAGTCAAAGCACTGGTTGATGGCTGGGAGTTCGGGGTACGTAGGAAGTCTTCATGGCACGGTTCCTCCTTGAAGGCCTGTGCATCTGACTTCTGGGTCTTAGTCGTGGCAGAAGCTGAAGAAGGTGCTTGTGTCTTAGGGGTGACGGGAGGAAGAGGAGACATTGACCAGGTGATCTTAGCACTGGCCGAATGGATGACTGTAGCACTAAAGGTCAGGTCGCATGTCTGCGTCGACACCTCCCTGGTAGGCCAAGGAGAGGCGAGGACAGTAATGTATTTCCCCGCTGGGAGCAGCATGGGCTTCCTACTAATAGCAAATAGCTTGCGAGCAGCTGAGATCGACACTTTCTCTTTGACCTGAATTTTCTGTATGCAGTGTTCATCCTTGTAGATGGGACAGTCGCGGGAAGACGCTGCACGGTCACCCTAACAGTTCACACAACGAGGGGACGGAGGTGGACAGTTGCCCCCATGGGCATCCCTGCTAGAAGTGACGCATTTAGCTGCATTAGAACAAGACTAGTGGGTGTGATTAAAATGCTGACACTGGTAGCAGTGCATAGCTGTCGGGACGTAGGGGCGAACAGAAATAACCTCATAGACCACTTTAATGCACGACAGCAGCTGAACACTATCAAAGGTCAAGAAAAGTGTCTGAGTCCCTACAAGTTCATTGTTGACCTATTTGATGACCCTATGGACAGCCGTCATGCCCTGCTCAGCAGGGAAAGACTGAATCTCCTCGTCAGTCAATCCGTCGAGTGGTCTAGTATATACCACACCACGTGATGAATTCAAAGTGTGCTGAGCGTCCACCCGGACAGGGAATGAGTACAGGAGTGTGGACCGAAGGAGTTTTTGTGCCTGAAAGGTGCTCTCAGTTTCTAACAACAAGGTACCTTTACGCATCCTGGTACAAGACTTGACAGGTCCGGCTATGGTATCTACGCCCTTCTGAATAATGAAAGGGTTGACAGATGAAAAATCCTTTCTGTCCTCAGATCTAGAAACTACGAGGAACTTTGGAGCAGGTGGTAGTACTTTTGTCACTGGTGGCTGGTGAAGTTTCTGTTTTTGGGCAGAAGTCGAGAGAGAAGAAGAAGAGAAATCCATTGCGGATCAATCCCCCATAATTGCCAGCATCTCCAATGGCGCGTTCCTTCCTTGTGGGGACCTTCTCAGATGGCGCTCCCACCTTAGGTGAATGTTTACACTTCCGGTCACACTCCTGAGAATTGGACGGAGGGAACAATGGTCGGAAGGTGTCAGCTTGGGCAATACTCCCTCCCTGGGCCTGGCCTTTACCAAGGGGTATGTGCGTGGCTTACTTGTCTACCCAGAATAGGGAATTACATGTTACCCCATCACTGGCTACATGTATGAATGCGTGGGTCGGCCTTCAGGCATGCACAGGGAGGAAAGAAGAAGAGGGGAAAAAAAGGAGAGGAGGAGGGAAAGGACAGACTGTCTCAAACGCCAAGGCGGAGACCATAGGGTGGACAAGAAGGCAAGGAGAAGGCAATGAGAAGAAGGCAAGGAGAAGAAGGCAAGGAAGACAGTGAGAGAGGGAGAAGGACAAAGAAAGGAAACAAACAGGAAGGAAGAAACCAGAATAAGCGTAAAACCAAAATGACCACAAATGTAAGTCATTGAACTGTCCATCTCCGGACGCAGGCACAAACTACCCCTTTGAGGGGCAGGGACTCCTTTTAGTCACTCAGGCCTTTTCTTACCCTGGACGTGCAGGTGGAGTAATTATGGATGTAAGTACACAATATTGAAATGACAAAGAAATGTACAAGCCAAGTGAGCAAGCTGATGGCCTGCTACAGAAGAATCCAGACCTACCCTTTTGTGAGGACGGCTTGTTATTAAATATTAGGTCATTAAAAATAAAATTGATGATCTTAGTAGTAACTATATAATGCATTGTAATATAAATTGTTTAAGTGGTGAATACTCATGTGACAGAAGCTCTAAGTTAGATGAGCTACAAGTTTTTTTATCTGAATTTCTAAATATTAATGTAATTTGTTTAAATGAACATTGGCTTAGTAGTGATAACATAAAAATCTTAAATAAAATTGAAAACTTCAAGGTAGCTACCAGCTTTTGTAGGATAAATAAGTCACGAGCAGGTTCATGCATACTCATTCATTCTGCTTTAGATTACCATATAAGATGTGACTTCAATTGTTTTAATGAAGAGTGTATTTTTTAGGGTTGCGGTGTTAAGGGACTTAAATGTTGTTATAATATCAAAATTATAGAATCCCAGGGAAGGTGACAACTGAGGACTTCGTACGTAAATTTCAGAGTTTGTTAGAATACCTCAGTAAAGGAAAGAGGAAAAAAATTGTAGTTGCTGCTGATTTCAACATCAATGTGTTGAATGAAACATGTGAGGTATCAAAATTTACAGACTTAATAAAAAATATGGCTTTAAATTAAATTTTTCTGAATCTACAAGAGAAAATGCTCAGTCAGCTACATGTATTGACAATGTTTTAATGAATTACATACTTGAAGATGGATATAAATTTTGTCTAGATCTAGGAATTTCTGATCATTCAGCATTATTCATTGAGCTACCTAGAGCAGGTAGAGAAGACACATGTAATAAAGTTTATGTAAGAAGGATCTTCAAACAAGAAACTTTGACTATTCCATGATAAGCTTAAGGAGATAGAATGGCACTTTGATAAAAATATTTCATACACAGCAAATTTTGAAGCATTTCTAAGGGATTTTCTAAGTGTTTTCAATGAAATGTTTCCACAAAAAACTTATTATAATAAAATGACAAAATTAGAATGGATCACTAAAGGTATAAAAATCTCCAGTGCTAAGAAAAGGCAGCTACATAAGGAACTAAGATATAATAAAAAAATTAAATTTATTGAATATGTTAAACGATACAAAAGTACATTTGAGAAAGTTGTCAAAGCAGCAAAGTACAAATGACAAATAATAAATTAATCTTCAAACATGAGAATAAAAGGCAGTTTGGTCAGTTGTAAAACACAAATTAGGTATCAAAGCATCTAGTCATGGAATTAGTACAATTAAGCTTGAAGATGTGATCATTGTAAATCCGGCTCAAATTTCAGAATGCTTCAATGAGTTCTTTATTAATGTAGTGAAACCAGAGGTTAATGTTGCAAATTATGAGAACAATATATGTCCCTTTAGGCTAAATCTTAATTCTGAATGCCTCACAAAATTCAAAACAGTTTCAACAATACATGTAGAAAAAATTATATTAACACTAAAAAACAAAAATTCTGCAGGTTGGGATGGAATACCGGCAAAAGTCCTTAAATTTGTGTGTAAAATAATAGGTTACCCACTATCTAAATTAATAAACCAATCCTTGAACAAGGAAGCTTCCCAGAGGTGCTGAAGTATTCAGAAGTAAAATCGTTGCTCAAGAAAGGGTCAAGAGAGGATATGGGGAATTATCATCCCACCTCCCTCTTTCCAGTCCTATCAAAAATCTTTGAAAATGCTGCTGCTATGCAGATTCATAATTTTATGGAGAAATATGATATTATTACGGAAAACCAATTTGGTTTCCAGCATGGCAAAAGTACTACTGATTCAATTAACAAGTTTATTGACAAGATCAGCACATCATTAGACAACCATAATAAACTTGCAGGAATCTTTTGTGATCTCACAAAACCCTTTGATTCTGTAAATCATGCACTGCTCATCTCTGAGCTTGGCAAGTATGGGGTCAAGGGTAATGTTCTAAATTGGCTTACTTCATACTTATCAAATAGGAAACAAAGAGTGATTGTCTCATCAAATGCAGCAAATTACTATTCAAAATGGAAAACAGTAGCCCAAGGTGTCCCTCAATGCTCGATTCTAGGGCATATTTTGTTTTTGTTCGATGTTAATGATTTACCGAACAATATAAATACTCCATGAATTTTATTTGCAGCTGGAACATCTGTAGTAATTTAAAACCAGGAGCCAGAAAACATCCCTCTTTACATAATAAACACAATGAACAAACTAGAAACATGGTTCCAACTGAATGGATTAAGATTGAACATCCCCAAAGCCCACATAGTCCAGTTCAGAACAAAACAGCCAAAGCCCCAAGAAATTACAGTAACTCATATAAATAAGGATATAGAAGAAGTAGATTCTTTGAAGTTTTTAGGGTTAAACCTAGATAAAAATTTAAATTGGAATAAACATGTTGACTACCTGTTAAACAAATTATGTAGCTTTGCATTTGCTATGCAAATATTAGCTGGTGCAACAGACATGAATACAAGGAAAATTGCATACCACAGCTACTTTCAATCAGTTGTAAGGTATGGTATTATTTCTTGGGGAAATTCAAGCAATATATTGTGCATGCTAAAGTTACAGAAAAGAATAATAAGGAACATGTGTACTGCCCATCCAAGGACATCACGTCGCCCACTATTTGAAAAACAACAATTATTAACAGTTCCCTCCTTATACATCTATATTATTATCATCTTTCTACGTAGCAATTTAGAGTTATTTGAGAAAAACTGTTTCAATCACGCATATAACATGAGAAACAAAGACAATATTATGCTTCCCACTCATCACTTAAACCTATATGTGCAGTCTCCTCAGTATATGGCAATGAAAATTCTTAGCAAGCTTAAAGGAAAGAATGTTCTGAGTATGAACATAGAGACACTGAAAACAAAGGTATATGATATACTTGTCAAAAGCTGCTACTACACTTTTGAGGAGTTCATGAAGGATGAACTGAACATTTGTGCAGGATAAAGTTACATATTTGTCTTGTGCGTAAATGTATCTGTCTGCCTAACTTGCTGCAATACTCAGTGGTATTGTCTTTAACTCTGTTTTCTCTCACCACTGTGATCACTAGTGAATTGTAACTTCGTATCAGTGTATCTAATAAATACATTTCATTACATTAAGTGGCCAAGTGTGCGTATATTCACATAGTATAGTGCCTTGTTCCCCTGACTGAATCTAATAATAACATCAACAATGTAGGGAAAGATAGATTGCTATTTACCATGAAGAGGACATGTCAACTTGCAGACAGGCACAATTAAAAGACACTTATACAATGCTTGTGGAGACAGCCTTTATCATTAAGAGACACATGCATGGCATTCACACACACAAGCAAGCATACCTCATGAACATACGATCACCAAGTGCAGAGTCTCAGGCTAGAATGCAACTATGATGTGGGATGCAACCAACAATCTGAGAGGGTGGGCAAGGGGAAGGGGTGGTAGTGTACGGGTGGGGTGAGCAATGAATCCTGTCTGGTGGAGAGAGCACAGACTAGACTGCCAACAGCGCAGTGTCAGTACGTTGAGGCAGGGTGGAGGGGGGAAGGGGGAAAAGTAGCAAAAAAAGGAGAGGAACAGGGAAAGAGGGTTGCAAATAAACAGGATGGGAGATGCGAATGGGGAGGAGATGATGGTTAGAGGGGGTGAAAACTATTGCATAGAGGGTGTGGGGATGGTATGTTACCATTGGTTGAGGCTGGAATTATTACAGTAGCAGAGAATATGTTGTAAGGATAACTCCCATCTGCACATCTCAGAAAAGCTGGTGATGGAGGGAAGGATCCAGATAACTACAATAGTGAACCAGCAACTGAAATCTGGTGTGTTAAGTTCAGCTGCATATTGTGCCACAGGGTGGTCTACTTTGGTCTCAGCTACAGTTTGGAATCCTGCTGAACAGCTGGTTGGTGGTATTACCAATATGAAAAGCTGTGCAATTATTGCCACACAGCTGGTAAATGACATAGGTCCTCTCACAGGAGACCTGTCACCTGATGTTCAAGTATAAACTTTTGACAGGACTGGAATAGGAAGTGTTGAGTGGGTGGATGGATTGTGCAGGTTTTGCACCTGGGTCTTCCACACCAATAAGATCCTTGTGGCAAGGGTAGGATTTGGGAAAAGCATAGACATGGACGAGGATGTTGTGGAAGTTGGGTGGGTGATTGAACACCACTTTAGGAGTGGTGGGAAGTATCTCAGGGAGGGTGTCCCTCATTTCAGGGCACAATGATAGGTAATGAAAACCCTAGCAAAGAATGTGGTTCAGTTGTCCCAGCCTATTGGTGGTACTGGCAATGAAGGGGGATACTCCTTTGCAGCTGGTTCTTGGAGGTGGTTTGAGGATTGGGAGTGTGAGGAGAAGTGCCATGGGACATCTGTTTGTGGACCAGGTTTGTGGGATAATGTGTATGTAAAGGCCTTCTCGAGGCCCTCAGAATATTTATCAAGGGAGTTTTTGTCTCTGCAGATATGCTGTCCACATGTGGCCAGTCTGTACAGGAAGGATCTATTGGTGTGAAAGGCATGACAGCCATCAAAACGCAAGTACTATTGGTGGGTTTAATGTGGACAGAGGTGGAGCCGGAGCCATCAGAGATGAGTTGGTCAACATACAGGAAGGCGACACACTGGATTGAGGAGGACCACGTGAAGTGGATGGGAGAGAAGATGTTGAGGTTGTGAAAGAACAAAGACAGGGTGTCTTGGCCCTGAGTCCAGATTGCAAATATGTGGCTGTGCCACTGTGAGTTGAGTAGTGCAAGGGGGATAATGGTATTCACAGTGGAACAGTGGATGTTCTTTATGGAAAGTTATGTGACAACCAAGTCATGGAAAAAGTATGGACAGTTGTTTGCTGAGAAGTTTAATGGTATCAAAGTGCCAGCAAAAAGTGTCACACAATGCTCAGTCTGAAAATGGAAGCATAAATAACCTGTTTTGAACACGTCAAAAAACCATTCTGAAACATGCTCGCACATCAGTTGCTCCGTTCACCAGAAAATGCTTTAGGTCCTACCAAATCAATACAATGCCTATCACAAGAGACTGGCAGACCCCACCAATCATGCAGAAAAATATTACACCTGGAGCTGCACATGCGTCCCCACCAAATGTATGTTGTTCATGCATTACAACCAGCAGATGCTTCTCAACACCTCCAGTCTTGTGAGTGGCTGTTCACTGAGATAACAATGAATGGCTTGGGCATGGATCTGTTCCTTATGTCTGATGAAGCCTGGTTTCACCTGAGTGGTTATATCAACTTGCAGGATCATAGGTTCTGGGCAGTGAAGAATCTGCATAACTTCCAAGAAACACTATTGCATGATCAAAAGGTTGTCCCATCTTCTTTCATCAGATGCTGACTTTGGAATATTACACTGCCAACAGTTCAAAACCAATCTAAGACAGCATTAACGGAGAAGGAAAACACCTACAGGTGGAGCCACTGCCCATATAGCCAGTCAAACCCTGGAGAACATTTACACAATCTTCACATCTGACAGGGTTGTTAGCAGGGGTTAGTCTGGTTGCAGTCCTAGTTGGCAACCCAGGCCACCTCATCTGTCAGTGGGTGATCACTTTATGTTGGGAGCCCTCAAGTCCAAAATGTATTGCAACAACACTCAGAGTCTTATAAAACTGCAGCAGGACATTTTAGTTTAATTCTGTAAGTCTAGCTTCAATCTGCCTTCAGCAACTTGCTTATCAGGGCCCAAAAGTGCCAAGAGATGAATGGTGGTCACTTTCAGCCTATGCTACAGTCAGGTTAGGATTGTATTTCCATCTTTATGCTGTGTTTCTCTGTACCTTCTAGCTCTGTTCTCAATGCCACTTTTATTTGCTCCACTGTGCATTTGACAATAGTAACATTTTAAATTTGTGTTTACACTTAGTAAGAAATTATTAACCTTTAAAATAATTTTCAGACTTCAAAGTATTAGTTTTCCTTGTGTTTTAAATATTATTGGTAATAAAAAACCAATTTCCATTATGCCCTCATGAGGTTTCCATTATACCACCTACAAGCAGGAAAAATCAAAAATATGTGCATTTATTAAAGTCACTTGTGAAATATGAACTCATAGTTACTGTGTCTCAAGTTACACAAATGATGTTTAAGAACTGTAAATTATAAAATAATAGCAATTATTAAAGGAAATTAGAGTGGTTTGTTTAATGATAACTTTAGCCCTTCCATCCTGACCCTTTTCCCCTTATATTGACTATGTTTTAATAGCAATGTTCCCCCCTTTTAGCATTCTAGAGTTCAATATAGTGGAAAACAGAAACCTAGAGTAGCGGCCTGCACCACAATTAGAACAGAAAACTCATGCTGCCCTTGCATCACAAGACTGGCATGGAACAACAGAGCTAATGAGATGCTGCATTATTGATCACTGAACCTCATAACGCAAAGTTAGAGTTAAGAGTTGTGATTGTTACTTACGTGAAGAACAGCATTGCTGGAGTAAAACAATTAAATGTTCTGTCTCAGCATGTCATCTTACATGAGAACTGCATAGCATAAGTTAACAAAATGGAAAGGGAAATAAAAAAGAATTTAATAGGACTACATTTGGAAGTAAGTGCACTATCACGTAATTGCCAAATATTTGTGATGATATTGCAAATTCTTAGGTGGACTAGGGACAGCTACTTAGCAAAATGTTTATCATGCTCATATGGATGGTCCTAGAGGATGTGAAAAAGCATTTTGGTTTTCAAGCTTTATTAGCTCCTGATACTTTGTAACACCATGTGTTCTGTGTGGAAAAAACAACCCACATTCCAGTCTTCCAAATTCACTGATCACCTGGATTGACACAAAACAGAGGTAGGAAAACCCTTAACAGGTAATAATACAATAGTAACAATAACAAACTAACAATTACATTACAAAAGAATGCCGACAACCAAAAATAAAAATAGGCTGATGTACAGTCGGTGCAATGCAAAGGTTTTCTTAGCATTTTGTACCGAATTCTGTTCAGGCTATTTCCAAAGAAAAAATGAAAAGAAACTGAAGTGATGCACATTGGTAGTCCATCAAACACTGAACCACCAAATCCTCTTGCCTTCGATGATGAGATGAGCATGCTGTCACGGAGCAAACATGACACTACTTCATTCAACTCTCTCCCATTGCTCTGGTGGTGGGTAATACAGATAGTTCAACCCATGAATCACCAAACCAGTGGAAATCTAAGAAAGGAATTACCTCCCTAGGGTCAATAAACAAAATTTACGATGTTGATCTCACACAGACTTTATGATTATTCATGTCTTTTCATCAGTGTGGAGAGATAATATTACAAGAATTTAGCTGACCTAGGAGGACACCCTCCTGTAACTGTGGCTCATCTCTGCTTTCCGAACCATGATGATGGTTGTGATGTGGTTGAGAAGTGCGCTGACCCTGGTCTGTCGTGCAGGTAGGCCCCGTGGCTTCGCTGAAGGGTCAGGAACATTGTTGTCCTGGCTGTAGTCAACACAGAAGACCCCCCCAAGACTTCCCATCTGCACTGGAAGTTGTCAGCAGGGCCAAACTCTTCACTGGTGCTTACAGAGAGGAGGACATCTCTCCGGCGGTTGTTGGCAGTGCCAGGTACGAGCAGGAAATCTAGAGCAGACTTACACCTAGCATTAATATCGGGTCAGCGAATGGAGTATACATGTCCTGTACCCCATTGATCCTTCTGACCAATTCTCTTCTGAACTCAAATGCTGGGGTATTTATAGTGTGAAGTATTGTGTGGTGTTGACCCAACATCACTTGTAATGACCACGTTGGATTTCTTAATACAAATGTAACAGCGATTCATATTGGGCCCTATTTGCTTAACACTTTTATTATACCAACAGACTGGTCCATAACAATGTTCAGTATGCCTCTTTCTGTTAGCAACACAGCTTCTTTATTCATGTAACAAAGTGACACGATAATTCTCAGTCATATGGCTTTACTAAGCTTCTGTTGATGCTAGCTACCCAGTTCACATGAAGTGCAGATGTCCTGCCTTCCACCTAACCTGATAGCATGATGAAACACTGGCATTTAGTGTAGCACTTCTTAACACTCTTGCAAGAAACACAAGGTGAACGAGGTCTCACAATTATGAAATTTTGCAGCCTGCTGTCTGACACAGGGATGGTAGTTACTGCTGCTATCATGCTACATGTTATGTTCAGAATATGTTAGCTATTGAATTGGGCTGCATACACAGTAATATTGCATGTGTTGGTTCTGCATGAAAGTTCCTTTGATGACCCGACCATGATATGTCATCCCTGCAATTTCTTCAACACCTACTACATCCTTTTCCATTTCTCCAAGTTGTTCATGCTTCACTGAGATTAAGACTGCTGGTTACTTTTTCATTAACCATCAGTAATTCACTTCCCACTGAAGTATCCATCATTGTTTTTATGTTGTGAATTTCTCCAGAGGTTTTTCCTACTTATTCTAGTGATTTTGTGTCAACTAATTTACTTAAGTTGTGCCTTCTTGTTTACAGACCAAGTGATAAATTCTTCTATCATTCTGTTGTGTAATCTACTTTTGTCCAATAGTGATATTTTCCATTTCACTTCTTACACATTGAACTGTGTTAAATAATTCATTCTGTTTTTTTCCAAACATCCTCTGATCCTGTGCAACGTTCTTGCACAAATTCTGGTAAACATGCATGAGTATGCTTTAGTATGTTAATTTCCTCAGCTAAACGTTTTGCAATTTTATCCAGTCTCTTAGCAATCTCTTTGACTTCGGCTATATGTTTTTTAACCATTTCACTTTGTTTTGTGCCATAGCTTCTGGATGAGCCGAAAGTACCATAATGTCAGTCACTTTAGTATTTTGCTTATTTGTAATTCCAGTACTCTCAGCTGCAAAAGAACTTTGCTGAGTCACAAGTTCATTCTGATGATTCACAATAGCATCTGACTTTTGCAATAAAGCATTTTAAATATTGTGAGCTGGAATAGCTGTTGCCACAGTTATGCTAGATCCAAAGATTCCTCAACTAATTTATCTGTTCTGGATTCGGAATTAGACGTTCACAAATGTGTTTTACCATCACGCAAAAACAGGAAAAAATCACTAAAATTGGTTCTCTTTGATAAAGCTACTAGTAATATTCATAATACTGATGACATCATTAAGCAATAATAATGACACACAATGTCCGATAGGCAAACTTGAATGTAACAATATTATGAAAGTGATGGTTGTTCCTCACTATATAGCAGAGATACTAAGTCGTAGGTAAGCACAACAAAAAGACTCTCACACACACACACACACACACACACACACACACACACACACACACACACACACACACACACGTGAACTGTGCTCCACAGTGGCAATATCAGCCAGTTAACTAATCCGCAGACCCTAATAGGGCAAATAATAGTAATTTCGATAATGATCATCTGAGTGGAAATGGTACTGTATACAATAAACAACTGTATGTACCACATTCAGAAATCTGCATTGGACTCTGCTTAGCCACAAATTGTCAGTCAAAGAATGGGAAGGGGGCAGGCATGACAAGATTAACTAAATATGATGTGACGAGTGTAGTGATCTTGGGAACAATTGATTGATGACAACATGAAATGTAACACAGAAAATGATCAGTTTTGAGAATATAATGTAATTGTATAGGTAAAAAGAGTCTACTTACAAAGTGTCAGCAGGAAAACACACATATAAAAAAGGTTTTACTTGTGTAAGCTTTTGGTGCCCATGGCTCCATCTTCTGGCAGATGGGTAAAGGAGGTGGAAGAAAGGTGAATGGAAAGAGACTGGAGAGGTTTAAAAAACAGAAGAATTCAGAAAAGTCACCCAGCACCCCGGGTCAGGTGAGACTTAGTGGATGGGATGTCAAGGAAAGATTAATTGTTGAGGACTGTACCGAATGAAATTTGAAAACCTTAGAGCTGTGGAGTTCTTAGAAGCTGGTATCTGGGAAGAATCCCAGATTACACAATTATGGAAACAGGCACCAACATCACAACTCTAATGTTTTAGAGCGTATTCAGCAACAGGATATTGTGCATTGCCAGTATATACCCTCTCCCTTTGTCCATTCAAACTAACTGACAAATTTGTGGTAGTCCATGCAGATGTAAAAGGCTCAACAGTCTTTGCATAACAGCTGGTATACGATATGTGTTGTTTCACAGGTTGCTCTCCCTTTGATATTAAATATTTTGCTAATTACAGGGCTGGTATAGGCAGTGGTAAGAGGGTGCATAGGGAAACTTGCAGCAGGGACAAGCACAGGGGTGGGAGCCATGGGATAGGGAGATGGGGACGGAAGGAGCATCGGGTCTGACAACAATACTGTGGAGTTGTCTGTCTGCTTGACTGAGTGGTAACATGTTTGCCTACCATGCAAGGTTGGAGATTTTCTCTGCTTGTGGACTGGTGTTGTGTTGTTGTCATCATCATTTCATCATCACTGACACACAATGTAATGTTGTGTGTGTCTCACTGCCTTTTTTTTTTTAACTAATTTGTGCCTGATCTTACTCTGAGAAGCTCAGTAATGTATGTAAATACCGTAAATGTAAATGTTATTCAAAAAGTAGTACACAGTCCCCGCAATGACAGTAGTTGTGAATATTTGAGTACAGCCTCTAAAAAAAGGACAATTGAATTATTATTAAATAATAAAAAAAAGCAATTTTTAAAAAAAAGGACTGTTAATCTGTATCTTGTTTAAACAGGGTGTGTTCCTAAGTCACCGATCAGAACGTATTGTTACATTTAATGAAAATTGATATTTTAGTGAGTAAAGTATGTGTAAGAGTTATCAAACATTTATGTATACAAATTTTCTGGAGGTGAAGAATAGAAATATCTTGTTTTTGGAAAAGGCGGTGAACTTCATTGTCATCACCATCTATCAATTAACAGAATTGTAAGTGTAAAAAGTTCACTAAAACACAGGAAAAGAAATGCATTCTCTATAGTTTTCATTCAATACGTAACAACCTGTCATAATTTCTTAATTACAGTAACTGGATTATGTTCCTGTACAACAGTATGGTGCTGAACTCCACTGACCAATTACGATGTAGCAGGATGTGTAGTTCAAAGGAAGTTTGTGTGCCAAGCAATCACTTTGTATCTTGAAAAGCAGATTATTGTTTTATCTTATTTACTTACAACAGTGGTCCCTTGGATATGAAAAGCTACAAAAACTTGAGCTCAAAGCTATCCACAATATGGACGAGTAACTAACAGAGCCATATTTTAAACATTAAAGAACAATAACTTCCTCCAAACTATAATATGTCACCAATTGGTGCAGAAGCTGATCATTGAAGGAGGCAGCAACCAAAATTCAGGTACCAGTTAGAACTTAAAGTAAAAATCTCAATCAAAAATCAATCTCTCTCGCTCTCTGTAAACACATACAGGGTGTTACAAAAAGGTACGGCCAAACTTTCAGGAAACAATCCTCACACACAAAGAAAGAAAATATGTTATGTGGACATGTGTCCGGAAACACTTACTTTCCATGTTAGAGCTCATTTTATTACTTCTCTTCAAATCACATTAATCATTAAATGGAAACACACAGCAACAGAATGTACCAGTGTGACTTCAAACACTTTGTTACAGGAAATGTTCGAAATGTCCTCCATTAGCGAGGATACATGCATCCATCCTCTGTCACATGGAATCCCTGATGCACTGATGCAGACCTGGAGAATGGCGAATTGTATCACAGCCGTGCACAATACGAGCATGAAGAGTCTCTATATTTGGTACTGGGGTTGCGTAGACAAGAGCTTTCAAATTCCCCCATAATGAAAGTCAAGAGGGTTGAGGACAGGAGAGCATGGAGGCCATGGAATTGGTCCGCCTCTACCAAGCTGAGAAGCGTACGAACACTTCGACTGAAATGTGCAAGAGCTCCATCGTGAATGAACCACATGTTGTGTCGTACTTGTAAAGGCACATGTTCTAGCAGCACAGGTATGAAATCATGGCGGTGAATCAAGGAAGTAAAGTACATACTGACAAAACTAAAATGAGCTCTAACATGGAAATTAAGCGTTTCCTGACACATGTCCACATAACATCTTTTCTTTATTTGTGTGTGAGGAATGTTTCCTGAAAGTTTGGCCATACCTTTTTGTAACACCCTGTATATAAATATTCTTATTATTAAGATAAAAGTCATTTCATAACAAGTCACCCAATGTGGCATCACATGAAATAAGACGTGCAACTCAGTGATTGAACTTACCCTGATGGGGCCTCCCAAGCATCAATGCCACACGATAATTTCATTTCACTGCTGTGGTGGGCTAAATCTCACAAAATATATCTCATTTCAGGGCACGATTATAAGAAGTCATTGCCTTGTCAAAGTAGATGATTACTACATCAAGACCAGGATAACACTGAGTAACAAGGGATGTATTCCGAAGCTGTCTTTTGCAGTGATCCACAGTACCAGGATTGGATGTGATGGCCTGGGAAACCGGCTTTTGAACCAGGCTGGTGGGGTAATTACACCCAGTCAAGGCTGAGGTGAGAATAGTGGGGTAATGCTGCAAGGAATCTGTATCTGAACAAATATGTTTGCCTTGAATACCAAGATTGTGTGGGAGGGAACATTTGACATTGGAAGGATGGCAACCATCAGCAACCGTAAAAATGTTAGTACTGTTGTTTGTTAGTAGATTTAATTTGGACAGAAGTGTGTAGCTTGCTTTTGGTGAGGATGTGATGATCATCAAGGAAAGTAGCATGGGATTCAGAATAGGATCATGTGACATTTAATTGAGAGAAGGTCTTCAGAGATTGCAGGAATTTTAATGTGTCAGCCTCACCATGAGTCCATAAGGAAAAGATGTCATCAATGTATCTAAATCAAACTAAGGGCTGAAACCTTGTGAATTCCAGGAAGGCCGCCCCCCTTTGGGTGAGAACAGAAATATTTGCAAGGGTATTGCGAGTCAGCTACTTTTAGAATGTGCTAAGTGCACATATACTGTGGCAACAATGATGTCTGTCTTAGGCCCAACAAAGTTATATGACAATAATATGTGCCTTGTATATGGATTAAGATCAATAGGCAAAGGCATGCAGGCAGGAAAGATTTTCTGTGCACTTTTAGATGTTCCTCAGCCTCCCACTCTATTTTCAGTTTATTATAAAGTCATTGGTTCAGCTGTCAGTGAGGTGTGTAACTTGTCAATGAAAGAAGCAGCTCATCCAGTGATAAATGAAAACACTGAAGATAATTCCACACACAACAGTTTGATTTGATGGTTCATGGCAGAAACGAGGGCACACGTCTCTCAGGGGCATTGTTTCCATTTACATCTTTTGACATTGGAAAAGTTTTAGATGTAGAAGTGATGAGTAAATTTTGATTTGTTTGTCAATATGATCCAGGAGCAAAACACACCTGTGAAAAAAATTACAGTAAACCAAGTGGGGGTATGATGGTGCCTGGAGTACGGAAAATATTTCAGCCCTCTGTCAGTGCAAGAGGTGTCATGTACACAAAATATCTCTATGATGGCGACAGTAAAGCATTTGAAAAAATCTGTGAAGAGAACCCATATGGCCCTGACGTTCAGATTACAAAACTAGAACGCATAGGACATGTTCAGAAAAGACTTGGCTCAAAACTGAGAAAGCTTCTGAAGGAAATGGCAGGAAATAAATTATAAGAGAGAAAAAGACTTTGAGGAAAAGGACATCTTACAAACTGTGAAACAGACAAGCTGCAAGTTTACTATGGGTCAGCCATAAGAAGGAACTGTAATGATTTGGAAAAATATGAAAAGAGCTGTATTGGCAATATTTTTCAATAAAGTATCAAGTGATGAAGACCACAACACAGCCTTTGCCCAAACGGTTTTGAAACTTGGTGCAAATATAATCAGGCATTATGAGCTGGTGAAAATTATAAACACAAACACTCTTTACCTCTAGCACTTATGAGTGCAATAAAACCTATATTTATGGACTTGACTAGTACTTATCTACTCAAGAAGTGCTTACATGGAAAAACTCAAAATTTGAACTCTGTAATTTGGAATCACCTACTGAAAATGGTCTTTGTACACTATGAAAATTTAAAATTTGGGGTATTAGATGCTGTTTTAATGGTGGAACATTAAGAAAAATTGAGGTACTGGAGAGACTTGGAGTAAATGCAGAGGCAAACACTACACTGGCATTGCGTAATATATATTTTCTAAGAATTTGTAAAGCAGACATAGCTGCTCTCAATTGCAGAAAAGAAGAGAGAAAAAAAGGAGAACCAATAATAAAAGATGGAAGGATACCTACAGTTTAGATGATTCTGAATATGGTGGACGAAAATATTAATTTATGTATTGTAACGAAAATTTGTAAATAATATACAAATAAAACTTTAAACAATGTTTTCTCAAAGCTACATTTTTTATCCTGTAGGTACCACTATTTTATAACCAAAAGTTTGAAAAAAAATGTCAAATGTTCTCTACAAATTCAATGTGCCTGAGTTTGCATAGATTAAAGCAATTGTTACTGAAAATATGCATACAAGGTTTCAAGGTCCTGTTATGGCCATCTGCTACTTGTTGGCAGCAGATAGTGGCTGCACCAAAGACTGAGACAGTGTGGATTTTTACAATTATTTATTGAACTTTCTTTACAATTTCTCCCTTGTCACCACTGCCAAGCCCTGTGGATCCCTCCGCCTGGCTGCTACTGTGTATATTGTCTGACAATGCATGCAACACATGCCACTGATCGCACTCTGGGGCTTCAGGCCACCAGTGCACCGCTGAAGCCACGATGCTCTGTGGTTGAGATGAACTCGGCACTGCCTGGCACCCCACTGCACCAGCGACTGAGAAGCTGTCAATCACGATGTCCGCGAGGTCCCGTCATGGACGGAACACGTGCCGTGAGGCCGGGTTGCCGTGGAGTCCGGGTGTCAGTCCCCGGTGGCGCCTGTGACCAAGACCGCGCTGCGGCCGGTCCTGCTGGAAGTTTTCACTGTAGTTAGTCAGCCATGGTGCCGATCGAACTGGGGCCAACCTCCTGAGCAGAAGTTGACATCTGGCAGCAAACGGATGACTCCTGCGAGCTGGAGCAGACTTCCAGATTCGTCAACTATGAAGACTGGACATTCGGACATGGACCACATACGTACTCAGATCCGCACTGCTTCCCAGTGGCTTCTGTCTGTTGCTGCCTGCACTCCACTATTTATATCCGGCAGGAGGACATTTTATACCCTCAGTGGTAGCTTTTTGTTATTACTCCTGCAGTATATTGCAGCGTAACTTAGCGTGCTGGCCTCACTTCCCCTTACTCAGCACTCTCCAGGCTTCACTCGTCTCTCGGTCTGTGTGCATCCTTGCATCAGTCTGTTGGTAGACTGCTGCTGTCAGCAAGGCTATCTGTGCCTGCTTACTTAGGAACACCTCAGTCACTGGCATGCCTCTGTTTTGCCATTCTCCACTGTGTGAAGCAACACTTACTACATGTGGCTGCAATACTGCCTCCTCCTAAAAATTAAATTTGTCCACGTATTTACCCTATACATTAACTCTAGTTCTATCCTATGTTCTACTTATTTCCTATATACATCCAGGTTGCCACGACTCTTGCCCTACTGGTAATCCAGTCTACAGGAATCTCATGGAGCGGTCTTGCATTAGCATGCTGAATCCTCATAAGACATATACCACACCAATAAATAAATTCAACACGGTAATTGTACTGGTTGAAATACCAATGGTCACTATGCTACGTTTCCACCTGGTATCATACTCCTCCACATGTCTTAATAATTGCTGCATTGAAATTTGACCTTTCCCTGAATCTACTAGTTTATCTATTGTTTGCAATAGTGTAGCATTCAAGGCGGTGTTAATATACATCAAATTTTCTCCTGGAGTAATACTGAATGACTCATCTGGCCAGTACAATGTCAGATGCATATCCGTAATCTTGGTGACTCCCGTGACTGTCGCTGGTAAGCTGAAACAATCCCCTACTATTTCACAATTTGTCCCATTGATTAGTAAACCACTGTCCCGTAATTCCATCTCCGTGCTTGCTGTCCAATTCCCATTGTCATAACACTTGGCTGATATCCACTGCATAGCACTATTATTCTCTGACACAACCAAGCTTCTGCTTCTGCCCTAAATAACTGGATCTCACATAACCCTTTGCCCGTGAAAACAACCCGTGATGGACAAATGGAAACTGACTCAGTTAGGCATCTACTCAGGTCCAAACTCGACATAGTAGCATGAGTATCCCCCTCCTTAGAAATTAATAAAACCTCCTGTGTCCTGAACTGTACACCCTTCCCCATGCGCTCCCATCTGACTGGAAAAGGATGCACTATGTAACAGTGATACTGTCTCCCCACACTAGATACTGAAAATCTAATCTATATATACATCTTAACTAGATCCATTGTTACCTTAATCCTAGACATACGATAAAAAAGCGACATACTCGCTTCAATTATCAGCACTATGTGCTCTACCCCCTCTGGAAACTCTCCCTCTGCCTGCTGCAGGCTCCGTCTGAATTTTTCTGGTGACATCAACGTCACACTCACCTGCCAGTGCAATGCGTGATGTACTGCCTCTTGCAATTCATCCATCCTCACTCGTGAATCACCAATGCTGTTAACCAGTTCCTGCAGCAATTTAGCCATTTCCAACTTCCTTTCCACTATATCCAATCGCATTTGTACCTGTTCCAGATCCGTATTCAATAATTTCCGTGTTTGTTGTATATATGCTCATAACCCTGTAACCATCCATCGCACCATGCATGTCGCATTCAACAACTCTGTACCTAATCCCCGTATCTCTGTTGTGTGTATATCCACTAACTTCCCTATGCTTTCCTGCCTGTTGCGAGTAACTGTTAAAGAATTGTTCAAACCCTCAATATAGTCTCTATCTGCTGTTCCAAAAATTATTTTCAGCAACTTCCCACCTGCATTCAGCCATCCCCTTTTTACTCTCTTTCTCCTCCCTAGAATCATGCTCATGACTTGGCACAGTTGTTCCCTTATTTTCATACATGACCTTCCAAAGCCTCGTACTCTTCTTGCATGTCCCGTAATGTTCCATTCTTAGATGCAACCGTTTCCACACTCGATACCACCTCCTGTAGCTGCCACATCTCGTTCCTTACCTGCAGGATATTGAGTGCCAACTGAAGCGTCCACTCTTAACTAGTGAGGACCACATCCGGTTGTTTCCCGAACATCATCCCACTTCGCAACGGAATATCCTGTACCTGGCCAGCTTTTGTCAGCTGCCAGAGGACTACGCCCCATGCTATCCACTTGTGCCCCATCCTGCATCAACAACAGAATGGAGAGGGAAGAAAAAAAAACTCCCATCACTACCCCTTAATACCAATAAAATAACGCTAGTCTGTGCACAAAAATAACACACACACATGATAATTATTGCTAACTACACATCCCTTGAATGGAACTTATACTTAATACCTAGTTTACTGTCTGCTTCTGGCACCTCTTTTCGCTTTCTGCCAGAAGGAGAAGTACATACACACAGATCGACTACACCCTGGAACGGCTTAACTCTACTAACGTGAACCACCATTGTCTTGGTACGCAATTGTAATTTTACATTGACAGGTGATTTCATTTACACTACCTGGTACAGTCCCTGGAACTTGTTTGGGAACTTCTTGGTTCTCCCTTTTGGAACACACGGGTTAGCTGGTAGCACCTATTGGCCTACTCTGTACTGTGGCAACTTCCTCGTTGTACCTCCCATCCATTCTTTTGTGTTATCTCGTGTAACTCTCTGCCATACTTCTTTAATGTTTTTCGCAAATTGCCTTGGATGAAGCATGTCAAAAGGTGATGGCATCTTCCGCCCGTACACCACTTCGTACGGCGACAATCCTGTCGGTGTATGTACATACTATTATATGCACTGGTTACAAATTGCAAGTACACATCCCAGTCGGTGTGTTGACTATTTACATAGTGACTCAAAATCTTAGCGATCGTGTGATGCACTCTCTCCGTTCATCCGATTGCTTATAGACGGAATGGACTAGTCCATAGTTTCTTTACTTTCAGTAACTTACACAGTTGCTTCATCAGATCAGACGAGAAATTAGTACCTTGATTGGAGATTAAGGGCTGAGGTATCCCATACCTGAGTAACCAATTATTAATTAAAGCTTGTGCCACCATACTTGCTTTCTGATCTGGTAATGCGACCATGACTAAATACCTAGAAAAGTGGTCAATCACTGTTAACACATACTTATTCCCTGCTGCACTCCTATTAAATGAGCCTAATACATCAATTCTGATTTGTTGGAAAGGTCTTTCTGCTTCTGGTAATCTTTGAAGCTGAATCTCTTGATGGCTCAAGTCCGCATGCTGTGTGCATGGCACACGATTCCTGAGATACTCATCCACGCCTTGATGTCGTGTCCTCCACAAAATCTTCTCTGCTATCCACGTATCTGTAGCTCTTCTCCCGCCATGTCCTGAAAGAAAATGGTCATGCACCTGTTGCAAAACTTCAGATCTTAACACTGCTGGTATGACGACGCGCGGGCCGCAATTTGTCGACCTGCAAAGTAACCCGTCCTGTACTAGGAACTGCAGTTGCTTTCTGAACAATTGGCAATCACTATCCACGGCTTGTGCCCTTTTCCACTCGTCTTCAGTCACCCTTGTTACTTGTAATACTGCCACAGTCCTGCTCAATGCGTCAGCATTGGCATGTTTCACACCTGGCTTGTGTATTACCTCATAATCTAACTCACTGAGTTTAAGCGCCTGTCTCACTATCCTACTCGCTGGGTCTTTCAGACCTAATAACCATTCCAAATCTCAATGATCTGTCACAACCTTAAACCTTCTACCATACAGATAACATTTTAAGTGCGAAATCCTGTATATTACCACTAATAATTCCTCCTCCGTTGTGGAGTAATTTAGTTCCGCCTTGTTAAGTTGACGAGATGGGAATACAATTGGATGTTCTTTGCCATCAATTTCTTGCCCAAGTACAACCGCAAGAGCATTATTACACATGTCACATTGTAGTATAAACTCCTTCGAATAGTCTGGAAACTTCAAAACTGGATCTGATGTAGGTATCCGTTTCAACTCTTGAAATGCTTTCTCACACTCTGACGTCCACTGGAAGGGGACACCTTTTCTTAGCAACTTACTAAGTGGCCTCGCTATTTCTGCGAACCCCTGTACAAATTTTTGATAATAGCTCGCAAGACTAATATAGGATTGTAGTTGTCTAACCGTTTGCGGAACAAGAAAATTTCTTACTGCAGAAGTGAGACAAGGATCCATCCGTACCCCCTCCTGACTGATAACATGCCCAAGGTAACTTACTTGTGCTTGCACAAAATGGAATTTGTCCAAACTTAGTGTCAGCGGTGCTGCCTCTAATCTTTTAAACACCACCTCTAACCATTCCACATGCTACTCTATATCTCTCGAAAAAACTATAATGTCATGCAGATACACCATGCATTTTATTGTTTTCAACCTCTGAAATGTTGTTGGAGCGTTTTTTAGTCCAAACTGCATTCTTTTATACTCAAAGTGACCACAATGTGTTGCAAATGCTGTTTTTGACCTGTCCTCCAGACATACTTCAATCTGGTGATAACTGCTTCGCAAATCCATAGAGGAGAAAAATTTCACTGCCCTAGGTTGTCTAACGTTTCTGTGATATTCTGAATCAGATATACGTCTGCCACCGTCCGTTCATTCAAATGTCTTTAATCGCAACAAAAGCGAAATTTTTTCAACCTGTCCGGTGTCTTCTTTGGAACTAGGACCACAATATTACACCAAGGACTATTACTGTGCTGGATTACCCCATCTTCCAGTTGTTACTCTATTAATTGCCCTACTACTGGTTGTAATTGTTTTGGTAGTCTGTATGGCTTACGATACACCGGAGCGTGATTCCCTATCGGAATATTATTGTGTGTTATCGGTGTAGCATGTAATGTACCCTGTGCTTCAAACAATGCTTTATACTTTAGTAATGATGCTTCCATACCCGAACGATCATTACCTCTCAAATGATTTACCTTGTCACGAAGTGCAGATGTACTGACGGTTTGCTTTACATTATAGTCTAGCCTCGAACTATTGATGTCCTCTTCATCCAATAACTCTACTGTGGCCATTACCAATCCCTTTGGCAGATCAACATCATCCGGCCCGAAATTATCTAAACTCACCGGAACCATAAACTGCTTGTTTATGTCCATTACCCGTGATACACTACTACGAATAAAGCAATACTTTTCATCTAAAACCTCATTACTCAGTAGTGGCTCTACCAAGAATAACCCCTGCTGTGGCTTATCGACATCCATTGGTAACCAGATCAACTTCCTTGTAGCTGTTCATACTTTGCCACGCAAAATCAACTTTAATGCACTTTTATGCAGTTTAGTTGGTATCACCTTAGCTTTTGGTGCACCTTGCATTTCTGAAACATTTGCTACGGCTGTACCCATTGAGAACCAATTCCCATCCAGTTCCAGCGTATGTTGCAAAAGGTCAATTTTGGCATGATGTTTAATCAGAAAATCCAACCCAAGTTTCACTGAAAATCCCTGTTCCACAGTTTACAGCATGTCCATTTGCTCCTGGAATCACACATTCCCTATCTTAAACTTGAGCGGTGCTGTCCCAAGTGCATCGAATTTTTATCACCTACTGCACGCAATCCTTTCTTGTCCATGAGGTCCACACTGACAACTGATACATGCGCTCTAGTATCCACTAAAACTCTTAACCACTTACCATTTATCCAAACAATCGAACTACAATCCACCTCTTAGTGCACTCTCTGAGTACCTCATCTTACTGGGAATGCCTCTCGATGGCAGGAACACTCCCTTTTCGGTTTAACAGTTTTTTACCTGCTGTATCATTAACCCATTTCTTGGCTTTACACTGCTGTGCCTTATGACTTTTTTTCTGACAATTGAAACACTGCGGTTCCCAACATTGTCCCTTAAAATGACCTTGCTTCCCACAACAGTAACACTCTTTGGACGATGAAAACATTTTCTTGCCATTGCGACTTCTAGTGGCGCTATCCACTTCCTGCAAATGTGTAGCTATGCGCAATGCTGCTACTAAGTCATTTGGATTTTCCATCCTTATCCGGCATGAAAAATCAGGCGAGACTCCTTGCAAAAATGCATCTAAAGCTCTATTCTCTGCTTCTTTCAATAGAACTTCATATGCATTCACATATTGCATTAACTCACACGTGTGCGCATTCATTCTCCTAATTCTGTCTGAAAATGTTTCTACCATTTCACCCATTTTTTGCATTATCCTCCCCAATTTTTCTCTAAAAGATCTGCCACTGTTTAGTTTCTTAAACCTTTTCAATAATCCCTCAGACAACTCTGTGAACATAGTAGCATTCTTTAACCCTTTGTAGTATGCCACATAAGCCTTTTCATCACCTACTAACCATAACCTGATCATTTGCAAACACATTTCATCTGACCAGCCACACAGTGTAGCCGTACTACGTACACCTTAAACGAAAACATTTACGTCCTCTGATGTTTTACCCGAGAAGGAAGGTATCAAATTAGCCACTGAACAATCTGCCACACTGGAAAAGACAAATTTATCGCAAGGAGCGACTTGACCTGTTAATCCACACACTACACATTTAGATGGTACTAAGTTAACATGACTTTCATTCCCACCAAACTGCAGTAAGTCTACAGGGCTCGTAGGCCTTTCAAATTACACACACACATCCCTTAACACTATCCTTGACATGTCTAGCTACACAGAAAACATACAGAGAAGGCAGTCTCTGGTCTCACCCTATTCGGTGTTTCTTGGTTCCTCTGCATGGTGCTAGTCAAAGTCGTGGTGAGGGTGCATCTGACAGAACTTGCTATGCCTACGGCGCCACTTGTTATGACTTCTGCAGTACTTGTTAGCAGCAGACACAGTGGCTGTGCCAAAGACTGAGACGGCATGGAGTTTTACAATTATTTATTGAACTTTCTTTACAATTTCTCCCTCATCATCACTGCCCAGCCCTGCGGATCCCTCCGCCTCGCTGCTGCTGTGTAGATTGTCTGACAATGCACGCAATGTGTGCCGCTGATTGCACTCAGGGGCCTCAGGCCATCAGTGCTCTGCTGAAGCCAAGATGCCCTGTGATTGAGATGAATCCTTTACCACCCAGTTCCCCGCTGCACCAGCGGCTGAGAAGCCATCAATCGCGTTGTCCGCAAGGTCCCGTCATGGACGGAACATGCGCCGTAAGGCCAGGTTGCCATGAAGTCCGGGTGTCAGTCCCCGGCGTCATCTGTGACCAAGACCGTGCTGTGGTCGGTCCTGCTAGAAGTTCTCGCTGTAGTTAGTCAGCCATGGTGCCGACCAAACTCGGGCTGACCTCCTTAGCTGATGTTGACATCTGGCAGTGAGCAGATGACTCCTGTGAGCTGGAACAGACTTCCAGAATCATCACCTGTGAAGACTGAACATTCAGACATGGACTACATCAGTCCTCAGATCCAAACTGCTTCCCAATGGCTTCTGTCTGTTGCTGCCTGCGCTCCACTATTTATATCCGGCAGGAGGACGTTTTTTACTCTCGGTGGTAGCTTTTTGTTATTATTCTCACAGTGTATTGCAGTGCAACTTGGTGTGCTGGCCTCACTTCCCCTTACTCAGCAACCTCCAGGCTTCGCTCGGTTTTTGGTCTGTGTGCATCCTTGCATCAGTCTGTTGGTAGACTGCTGCTGCCAGCAAGGCTATCTGTGCCTGCTTACTTAACAACACCTCAGTCGCCGGTGTGCCTCTGTTTTGCCATTCTCCACTGTGTGAAGCAATGCTTACTACATGTGGCCGCAACAGTTCTATGTTTAATAGTTTGTTCAGAAATGATACCTGTATATCTTGGAAATTTGCATTGCTGGCATAAAGAAGGTGGCTCACACCTGTCTCCCCTTAACATACCACAGCCTTTATCACTGCCTCCTCAATCAATAATAACTCAATCACAAGAACCAGCCAAAACAGTATTCTCAGCATCTCGCCTAAAGCACTCTCCCATTCTGAGTTATATGTACTATCTAAGGCTCTCACTTTCAGACCTAAATCTGCATTTAATCATGCTGCTTTGGTGAAGGTCTTAATTTCCTTCACACAGAATGTCAACTAGAAATATCACTTTCCAACCCAATCCCAAAACCTTTCCAAAAGCTAACACAACATTGAACCATGTCTTAAATAGTTCTGACCATGAACTTAACTTGATCCACTACCACTACCTCAAAATCATCCCTTACCAGCCTTTCAAGAATTCTTCACATCCAGTATTGTTTCACAATCCTTCCTCAGTTTTCTAGAACATGACCCTAATCTATCTTCTACAGAACTCCAGGCTGTGTTCTCTAAAAGCTGAGGACTCCACCATTATCCTCCCAGCAGACAAAGTATCTACCACTGTGGTACTTGACTGTCAGGAGTATGTTAGTGAAGGTCTATGCCAGCTGTCTGACACTTCTACATACAGCTTCTACTATTGAGATTCTATTTCTGTTATTCGTATTGATCTGTAGTCCCTCCTTAAAACCTCACACCTGTAACAAGGACTAATACTCCAATCCATAGAACTTTTTGCACCACCCAAACAACACATTCCCACATTTTACCTTCTTCCTTAAATCCACAAAACCTTTTGTCCTGGCCATCCTGCAGTTGCTGTCTTCAAAGCACCCACCGAATGTATATTTGCCTTAATTGACCAATAGCTGCAACCCATAGTACAAAGACTTCCCTTCTATATTAAAGATATCAACCATTTTGTAGTTCATCTGAAATCTATGCCACTCCCACCATACATCTTGCTAGTCACTGTTGATGCCACTTCCCTCTAGACCAACCTCCCCATGAGCATGGTCTTCCTGCTCCTGGACATTTCCTCAGTCAGTGTCCACCTGATTCAAAACCTATGACATGCTTCTTGCTTACCCTAATTAATTTTATACTTACCAGCCACTACTTCACCTCTGAGGGGTAGACGTACAATGAGATCAGGGGTATGGTCACAGCAGCCATGATACCTCCTCATCTGCCAAAGTTTTCATGACCTGCTTGAATGGGACTTTCCTGGAATCCATAAGTATCCAGGCCCTACGTCGGTTTAGATACATTGATGGCATCTTTGCCATATGGACTCATACTGAGGCTGACCTGTTAAAATTCTTGGTATCTCTAAAAACCTTCTCCCAATTACATTTCCCATGGTCTTATTCTGAATCCCATGCCACTTTCCTTGATGTTTATCTCATCCTCACTGAACGCCAGCTACAGATGTCTGTCCATATTAAACCCACTAACAAACAACAGTCCTTACATGTTGACAGTTGCCATCTTTTCCATGTCAAATGTTCCCTTCCATACAGCCTTGACTTTCGAAGCAAATGTATTTGTTCAGATGCACACACTTCATACCACCATTCTCACCCCACCAGCCTAGTTCAAAAGCAGGTTTCCCAGACCATCACATCCAACCCTGGTACTGGTAATTGCTCCAAAATCAAGTTCGGAGCACATCATTTGTCACCCAGTATTATCCTGGTGTGGAAAGTAGAAATCAGCTACTTCAACAAGGCCATGACTTCCTAAAACGACACTCTGAAATGAAATCCAGTCTGTCTGAGATATTGGCCACCATACCTAGAATAGCATTTCACTGTACTCTCAATTTCCGCAATATTTTTGTAAGACTCTATGCTCCTTCTGCACTCATCTCTGTACCCTGTGCCTCCTACCACTGTGACAGTCCCTGCTGCAACTCTTTCGCTATGCACCCTCCTGCCACCACTTATACCAGCACTGTAACTGGCAAAACACACTATCAAAGGGACATCCCCCCCGTGAAGTGCTACATGTCATATCAGTTGTAACGTAAACAATGTTTGGCCTTTTACATCAGCATGAATAGCACTAAGTTTACAGGGTGAATGGACATAGGCAGAAAGTGTGTACCAGTAACACACAGTATCCTGTTGCAGAGGATACTCTACAACATGACAGTTATGACCTCAGAGCACATTTCACCACTTGTGCTATTGCAACTGTTCCACCAGACACCAGTTTCTCAGTACTCTGCAGGTGGGGACTAGAGCTACAAAATGTTCTCTATCCTTGGCATCCACCTGGCCTTAATTTACATAAATATCTTCCATCTTAGCATTTCTGCACAGGAACTAATCCTTCCCAAACTCTGTTTTAGTTTCCTACATCTTTCGTTTTCTGATCTGTGTATTTTTGCCATCTCCTCCCATCTCTATTATATACGATGCATTCAGATCTTCACTCTTATTAAATCATGCATGGCGTTTTAGCAGTGAAATGTGCCTTGCATGTTACCCTGTCTTCCACCTTGAAGTTCTCAGGTTTTCAAATCTCTTTCCGTGCCTTTCCCAACAATCCGTCTTTCCTTCTTGTCCTGCCCACTAATTCTTCTCTGACCCAGGGTTCTGGGCATATTTTCTGAACTCAGCCCCTTTTCCTAAACCTCTCCAGTTCCTTTCCCTCCACCCCTCTTCTTTCTTCAACCCTTCTCCCAGAAGAAGGAGCCATTAGCTCCAAAGTCATGCATAAGTAAAACTTTGTGTGTGTGTGTGTGTGTGTGTGTGTGTGTGTGTGTGTGTGTGTGTGTGTGTGTGTGTGTGTGTTCTCCTGCCACCTCTTGTTGAGTAGTTTTTTATCCATCCAATGACGACATAAACTTTCAGTTTGTCACAAATTGTGTGGCAGGCAGGTATACATTCTGTAGTGGGAGACATACCTACTATCTTAACAACAGACATAGGTGATGCAGCAAGTGTTATTTCCCAAGGCCTGTTTGAAAAATCATGTCAAAAATCATGTCATGCCCAATTTGCTGATCAATTGTTGTAGGATCATAGTAATGATAGGTGCAGTGCACAATCTCAGATAATTAACTGACAGACCTGTGTTTTATTAGTGGTAGTAAATGTAGTAATGATGGACATGTTGCACATAGTGAAGGCATTAATCATGGACTGTCTAATAGGTATTCATTTCTTATGTAAAAAGAAGGCAATAGTAGATCTCTACATGGGGAATGATAAATTATGTTAACAAATGTAAAGCAAAATCTGATGTCACTGAGACCAATCTAGCCCATGAAAAATATTTCCAGGGATCAAATCAGAGTTAATCAACATAGATACTACCAAATTATCACACCAGCATACCACAATATTAACTGAATTGGATACTGAACAGCAAATTGATCCTATGTAATGAGAATCTCAGTATCTGAATAAAATTCAGAGAACAGCTCTAGTTAATTTTTTAGTGAAATGAACTAAAGTATTTGAAGAAAAAGCATTCTATCTTATGAACCATTCTGTCTATCTTTATGTCCATTCCTTATTTGAAATAGGCAACTGTGGCAAAAGAGATACAGATGGTCATTATGACAGACTGGAAAATGATTCAGCCATCAAAAAGCCAATATTGTAGCCCACTGTTAGCTGTAGCTAAAGCTGGGAAAAGTCTTAGGTTGGTATTGTAGTGAGTGAAATTAATAAAATAATAATCCTGTGAGAATCCAACCAGAAAATTTAGATCAACAAACACAGTGGATCCAAGGGATCATGTATGTAATTTACATCAATTTGAGTGAGCCATACTGGCAGATACTACTAGATGGACCCTCTCTAAAGCAACCTGTTCTTAATTTTTGTAGGTCACAGCTACTGTTTAGAATGACACCATTTATTCTCAACATGAGTGGTGGTGTGTTTGTACCAGCACTAGACTATGTATTAGGCCCAGAATTACTGGAAAGAATTATTTAATTTGTGGACAATTTGTTGGCTGCCACACAAACTTTGGAAGAGCACATGGAGATGGTAGAGAAATTAATTTCAGTAGTAAGATGTTACGGGCAATTTGAAAAAAATCAAATATGGTAAAGAGGGAATAAATTTCTTGGGCACATAATTATGCCGCAGGATGTCCTAACTGATGAAACAAAAATACAACCTGTTCATAGCTTCCCTGTATCCCAGAGAAAGAGACAATTAAACGTATCTTTAGATTTAGGAAACTTCTGTAATAATTTCATTCCAGATTAATTATTGAATGCAGAACCATTACTAAACTTAATATACAAACCTATACATTTCATCAGAAGTATGCCAATCTACTTTCAGGAAGATCAAAGATGTACTAGAGAATACACAATAGTTGAACCATCTAGATATGTCTCAGGATTTTTGTTTGACAACTCATGCTTCATTTACCAGATTGGGAGCTTGTCTCTTTCAAATCAGAGGTATTGATGGCAGATGAACACACTGTGCAATACTCTCTGCTAATGAGTCTACACAGCCACTGAATTGGAAGTTCTCACAAGTGTGTGCACTTTTAGGAACTTCCATCACTGTTTTGTTGGTAATCGCATCATAGTATATTATCAACCTTTAAGCTTTTTTCTTGATTGTAAATTACTTCATGCATGATCATTTGAATTCAAGAATACAATTTTGAAATAGTTTACATAAAGGGGGAGAACAGTGAAGTAGTTGAGGTATTATTGTGTGTGGAAGAAGGACTTTCCAGTAACTTGGGATCTAAGGAACAAAATATGACATATGAGGTCTTACTGAGTCAAGACAACATTTATCATCTGCATTACACATCTTCAGTGACATGTGTAATTCCAAGATGGAGAATCCAGTTGGAGAGAAATCAGAACACAATTTACACTAAACTGACTTGAAGCACTAGTTAGATATTATATGCTTCACAATAATGTATTATTTTATTGCCATTTCACATGGTGTGAATGGTATGATAACTGGTGTGATTGCATTCCAGAGGACAGACTGGAGAATTTAATCTTGTACACCCACAGAGCATTGGGGATCCTAAAGTGGCTAAATGTGTTTGGAAAATCATTGACTATTGCTATTTTCCTTACCTTCAAAGGAGAGTACAATATATTATCTAGAGATGACATCTCTGTCAAAATAAGGAAGCTTCAAACTATGGCTCCAAAGGTGAGCTACACCCAATCATTACCAAGAAACCCCTGCAAACCCTTGCCATTAACATTATGTGGCCCCATTCCCTGGGGTCATGCAGGTGTTAAAACATGTTACAACATGTGACCTATTTTCCAAATACATATTGAATTATATATCTTGAAAAGTGCCTCTAGTGCACTGCCAATCTAATAACTTATTGAAAATTACATTTCTAATGTTGGCAAGCAAGAAGCCATTATTTCTGATAGTGCATGGAACTTTACTAGTGTTAAATGGAAACATTACCTGCAAGCTTATGTTATCAAACAGATACTAATATCACAGTACCATTCTGAAAGCAAACCCAAAGAAAGTGCTTTCAGAGTTTGACAGATTAACAATATCTTTCTGCTTGAAACAACAGACAATGTGGCCAAATTACTTTGCATTATTTTAATGATATTTTAATAATCTATGTCATACCTCTATAGAAAATCCTCCTCTTATCCTGGTGCTGCCCTCGCCACATTCTTTTAGTGTGTGTGGCAGCACCCTCACCTGCACAAATAAGATTCTGTATAAGAAGAAACCTATGTAAAATAGTTAAAATATGATCAGAAACAGATGAAAGTGTTTCTGAAAGACATTTACTTTAACACTATGAAGAGAGAGAGAGAGAGAGAGAGAGAGAGAGAGAGAGAGAGAGAGAGAGTGAGTGAATGAGTGAGTGTGTGTGTATGTTCAAAAGTAAAGTTGTGAAGATGAGTCATGACATTTCTTGGGTATCTCAGCTGGTACAGAACATGCCCAAAAAGGGCAAAGGTTCATGTCCCAATGCACCACCACATAGTTTTAACCTGCCAGCAGGTTTCATATTTGATAACACTCAACTGAAGACCAGAATATTCATTGTGGGGACATTTAACAGAGCTTTAGTGGGCACAGGTATTTAACACTAAGGAGAAACCCACAAAAAATTTCAGTCTGAGTAGTAATTTTTTAAAAACCATAACGTATCTCTGAATATCTATCATAAAACTATTTACAATCAACAAATAAGAATTGTGTCATTACCAACTCAGTGGACGACCACGTTTACTTCTCTCTGTGGGGCTCCTCCCAATTTCTGTAAGACAAAGACACATTCTGTGTAATGCCACTTTTTACTATAATAATAATAATAATAATAATTTTATTGCCTTTAAGCCATTACAGCAACAGACAAAGTCATACATATAATACAACACAGTACAGTACATGCTATAGAAGGACAGAATTGTTAAGAACTTTACAGTTTAATATCACAGGTCATGAAATCCTTTACATTGTAGAATGGGTTTACAACTAACCAGTCATAAAGTGTTTGTTTGTATTGTTGCTCTGGTAAATTTTGTATACCTTGTGGAAGTTTGTTAAATAATTTGTGGCCCATAAGTTCATAACTGTTAACTGATTTTGACAGTCTGTGGTAGGGCGTATAGATAGAGCTGTTTGTCCTAGTGCTGTAACAATGTGTATTTGCCCTGCATTTTACTTTATGCAAGTTCTTTTTTGTGTAGATTAAAACATAATAAATATATAGGTTTATTACTGTCATGATTTTTTGTTGAGTAAACAAAGGTTTACAATGAGCCTTGTATGGTGAGCCTGTAATTATCCTAATAGCTTTCTCTTGCAGCAATAGTATATCATGCACACAAGTGGAGTTTCCCCATAAAATAATGCCATAGGATATGATGCTTTGGAAAAATGAGTAGTAAGATACTCTAACATAATTTTTAGGCACACAGTGCTAGTTTCATATTCCTTAGTTGTAAATTTATTTGTTATAAAAATAAAACATCTCAATTATTTCAGATGTACAATAAACAATTCTGAAAATTTAAGTAGTTGTTCTGTAATGCAGTTGATGAGGTTTTTTCTTTTTTTTTTTTAAAAAAAGACAAACATTTCACTGAAATGTGGTTCAAACGGAATTTAAATTTCTTATCTTGTAATTCCATTGGAGATAAAGAACATATTGTGTTATGCAATATGTTAATATTGACTGTTTTAATTTTATTTAGTTGCATGTCTCAGTTGTTACTAGGAAAATCTATTCTGGTATGAGGTGAAGGAGCAGTGGCAGCAGTGAAAATAAAAAGGGGGGGGGGGGGGGGGGGGGCAAGAACCTGCCACTCTGCATCTATCAGCCACAACAGCCTTGCAGAATTTGGAGCTGTCATCTCTCCTCAGTTGCTTAAGGAAGAGATGATGAGCACAAGATACAAATGTTTTTATTTTAGCAGCTCACAGTCAAATAACAAGCTTAAAAAATATTGAGGAGTCTAATAACAACTAATAGACTTATTGGTGAGTAAACTGTTGGTGGTGTGGCTGTGTAAAAGTGCTCTGTGGGAATTGTACCCCACAACAACAAGATATGACATGATACTAAGGGTGGAGTCAATAATTATAATATAGAACTAGCACAGAATTTGCCAAACATCAACATATATGGTAAGGCAGAGGGAAGAGGAAAGAGGGAAGAGACTTATCCAACTATACCTTGCACTGTAGAGAATTTTGTTTCTAAATGCAGTTCTTAGATGCTGTACACAGTCAAATAACCCACTAGATGCAACAGGCACTGATAGTAATCTAAGGTTTAGTGATCATCGTGCCGTCACTGAAAGCTAAACACTGGTTGTAGATCAGCTGGTGAGAGACATGGGCTACCGAACCGATTTAAAGACACCAACTGACATCGGGTCTGCCTGGTCAGTTTGAGAGTTCAGCAAAAGAAGCTGTTTTTTATTGTGTGCAGACATTAGCAGTAGGATGGGCCTATCTTCATAATATATCTAACCTGGTCAAGAAGTTCCTTTCTCAAATACTTTGGTTTGATGAGTAGTTCATTCCTCAGGTGTCTTCCATACAAATCACCATTTTTATACTTCCATTTGATTCCCTCATGGTGGATAGTACAAAATATATTTCAGTGTAGAGGTTAAGTAGATACAGAAGAGTACATACATAATCAAACTGGGATTGCAGTCCTGGTTATGGAGAATCAAGACAGGCAAGTATGGTCTGTTCCCCACAAGCTACATTAGTGCACTTTGCACTTTAAAATATGTGCAAGTGTCAAATGATTATTCAGGTCTTAAACCTATAATCAAACTTATGTCCCAGTAATATCATGATTTCTAAAAGTTTTGATTAGCCAACTACAAGTCAGAAACAAAGGACAAATTTTTAGACACCAAAAAATTAGAACAAAACTTCTCCATTTGCAAAGCAAAGGCACCTAAAGGTATGAGATAGGTTAACTCCTAAAAAGAAGAAAAAACAAGGATCTCTGACATTCATGTGGATGTTCCATAGTTAGATGCTTGGCTAATTAAAGAAAGTTATGAGGAAAATACGTGGATACTTTTAACAAACAGAAGCATATAATTTCAAATAATATCCAGACAGAGTAGCTTTAAAATACAATACTATTTCAAGGAATGCATGGAGGGTACAGAAATCAATTCTTGTTTAGTGTGCCCATGTCAAAGGCCTTGATCACAGCAATGGACTCACATAGAATGGTTTATGTAGTACCTTCCGCCGCAGAAGTCGAACACACGGCAGAACAAATGGACGTGGTCAGCCCATAGAGGGCTCCGCTTCCACGGCGGGTACTCCGCACAGCGGCTCTCGCGCAGCAAGGGCACCACCACTAAGCCACGTGCAGACAGCGGCCAATAGCTGCTCCCTCTGGTTTCGTATATAGGGACCCACTCTGCCCTAGTCCAGCCAGTCTGGTACTCGCTCTGGATTTCGTTGCTATCTGGGCAGTACTGCGTTCTGGTCGTTGCTCGTTGTTGACATTTGCCTGGCTCTGGTTCGGAGTGGATTTACATTTGGTGTTTGGTGTTGTGGTTTCCACAAGCCTCCATTATTTCTCTCTTCCTTGTTGTGTCACTCATAGTCAGTCGTGGTCGGTCGTTGTCAGTTGTCGTTGGTCTGTCATCCGACTCGTACTGTGTTTACCCGGTGGTGCGTGCTCCGCCGCCGGTGGCTTTCCCACCTGGCGGCTGCGATCCACAGCCCAAGGCGTTCCCGCTGTTGGTTGTGGTTACTATAGTTTACACAGCTATAGATTGCACGAAGAGGATAACAAGCAAGAAGAAGAACAACAAGATCACTTTAGGTTTGCAAATGAATTTTAATTGTCATAGTGGGCAAAGGATTTGAAACATTAGTTGAACAGAGTGGATAGTGTCTTTTAGACAGATTATAAAGTGTGAAATAAGTGTAACAGCATGTAGTTTTATTGAAGCTGGTGATTCTGAGAAAATTAGATACCATAAGCAAGACTTAATTGTACAAGAGGATGCCATAAGAATAACATGTGGTAGTCTCCCTTGATTATCTTTTAGACAACTGATTAAGGTGTTAGGTATTTTATCAAAAGCTTTACAGAACAAGTCTTCTCTTACAAAATTTGTTGTACATGATTCGTGAGAGTTCACAGGGAATAGTGACATTCGACAGTTTTCCGAGTCATTTGATGTAGCCCACCACAAACTCCTCTCCTTTCCCAACAACTTAATCACAGAGTATAACACACCCAATTATTTTTTGGATATATTCCAATCTCCACCTCTGTGAACACATGGTCTATCAGTTTGTTCCTTCTTGTCTATGTTTCTGTGGTGAAACTCCTTATTCCTTATAACATCAGTCCACTGAATTTTTAACAGTCCTCTGTAGAACCACATCTCAAACACTGATACTTTTCATTTCTGGATTTCCCACAGTATGTAACAGACTTCTGTACAATTCTGCATTCCAGACTTACAATTCCCTGTCCCCTTTCAGCACCGCCACTCCCTCCTATTGTGATTTTAGCCTTACAAAGGAATGTTACATGTGCCTCCAGCATTATTTGATTGCAAGACATCCAAAAATTTGTTTAACTCTTACTATAACATTGGATCACCTATGTTTTCTAACTTCTCCAATCATCACACCTGACAATCCTAGCACACATAGATGCTTTAATTTACTCTTTTCACATATCAACTCGCTCCTCTGAGTTTAACAGTGGAATTACTTTTGCACTCTTAATGCTTGCTCCTTCAGTTTTATTTTCACCAAAGGTTGGTTTGACTGTTTTACATGCTGAACAGATGTAGCAATAATGACGTCAGTTTTTACTTCTTCACGTTTTTTATGCAGTCATTTCATTTCGGCCTCTAAGCTTTCCTACATATTTCACACATAATTGACTTATATTGATGACTTCCTGTCTTTTACTGCACATTTTTTGCACTTCACATCTTTCTTAACACCATATTTTTTCACTGTTACCTCGTGCATACTTCAATTTGTCTGTCCAACTTCTGTAAGTCTGTTCCCCTTCAACTGACCTGCCAATTGCAGTATTCATTACCACACTATTTACTGCCTCACAGAACTTCAAACACACCACATTCTTCTCAGTACCCAACTTACTTCACCACCTATAGTTCTGGGAAATTCTCTTAAACTTCAGTCTGTTCATCATCATTACAGAAATGTGATATGAATCTCTGTCTTCTCCTTGGTACACCTTGCAGTTCAATATCAAATTTTGCAATCGGTCACAAAATGATGTAATCCAGCTAGAATCTTCTCACATCTCTAGGCCTTTTCTAACTATAGCTCCACCTCGTGTGACTTTTGAACAGCATAACTAAAATTTCTAGAATAAGTGAATTTGACTTTTTCCTTTGTCACACCTCTTGCCAACCTCATATTCTTTTACAAATCTGTCTTCTGTTACTTGTCCTGCAGCATTACAATCACTCATGGTTATTGGATTTCTATCCCTTTTACATAAACATTTCCTCATATATTTTCACAGTCTCTGCATCTTCTGCTTGTGATCTTGGCAAATATATCTGAACTATTATTGTTGGCTTTTTTTGCTGTTGATTCTGATAAGAATAAACCTATTACTGAACTGTTAACTGTAGCGACCCACATACGAGGTGCATTGAAGTTCTAAGGCCTCCGATTTTTTTTCTAATTAACTACTCACCCGAAATCGATGAAACTGGCGTTACTTCTCGACATAAATTCCTTGCAGACGTACACATTTTTCACAACACTGATGCCATGATTCCACGACAGTGGTGAAGGCTTCTTTAGGAGTCTGTTTTGACCACTGGAAAATCGCTGAGGCAATAGCAGGACAGCTGGTGAATGTGCGGCCACGAAGAGTGTCTTTCATTGTTGGAAAAAGCCAAAAGTCACTAGGACCCAGGTCAGGTGAGTAGGGAGCATGAAGAATTAATTCAAAGTTGTTATCACAAAGAAACCGTTGCGTAACGTTAGCTCGATGTGCGGGTGTGTTATCTTGGTGAAACAGCACACGCGCAGCCCTTCCCGGACGTTTTTGTTGCAGTGCAGGAAGGAATTTGTTCTTCAAAACATTTTTGTAGGATGCACCTGTTATTGTAGTGCCCTTTGGAATGCAATGGGTAAGGATTATGCCCTTGCTGTCCCAGAACATGGACACCACCATTTTTTCAGCACTGGTGGTTACCCAAAATTTTTTTGGTGGCGGTGAATCTGTGTGCTTCCATTGAGCTGACTTGTTTCTGGATTGAAAAATGGCATCCACATCTCATCCATTGTCACAACCGATGAAAAGAAAGTCCCATTCATGCTGTCATTGTGCGTCAACATTGCTTGGCAACATGCCACACGGGCAGCCATGTGTTCGTCCGTCAGCATTCATGGCACCCACCTGGATGACACTTTTCGCATTTTCAGGTCATCATGCAGGATTGTGTGCACAGAACCCACAGAAATGCCAACTCCGGATGCGATCTGTTCAACAGTCACTCGGCGATCCCCCAAAACAATTCTCTCCACTTTCTCGATCATGCCGTCAGACAGGCTTGTGCGAGCCCGAAGCTGTTTCGGTTTGTTGTCACACTATGTTCTGCCTTCATTAAACTGTCGCACCCACAAACACACTTTCAACACATCCATAACTCCATCACCACATGTCTCCTTCAACTGTCAATGAATTTCAATTGGTTTCACACCACACAAATTCAGAAAAAGAATTATTGCACGCTGTTCAAGTAAGGAAAACGTCGCCATTTTAAGTATTTAAAACAGTTCTCATTCTCACCGCTGGCAGTAAAATTCCATCTGCCATATGGTGCTGCCACCTCTGGGATGTATTGCTAATGAATGCGACCTCATTTTAAAACAATGCGCATGTTTCTATCTCTTTCCAGTCCGGAGAAAAAAAATTGGAGGCCTTAGAACTTGAATGCACCTCGTAGATCCACAACCGAGATTGGTGAGCAGGCACAATGTGCACCACACAAGTTGGCAGACACAGCTGGAAGTTTGATGACCATCAGAGGCTGCCACTTGTGGATGCACACACAGTTTCTCATCCATGCACTCTCCTGGCCAGCTGACAGCTTTTAAAGGTGGGCCCAGCCAGCTCTAACTCAGTCACTTTTACCTTGATATATATGTTACCGGACAGTTATTGTGCACCTCTGTGTGGCTTGTGTACCTGTTATAATAAGTTGTGTTTTACACTTAAAGTTTGTTGTGTGCATCATTACATGGTGTTCTGTCATGGGACTACAGCATTCACAGTGGCTCATTCTCTGCCCTACAGTTCTATTCATGACAAATTCATCTAACCAAAATAGCTTATTTTCTTCCTATTTCACTTCACTGGCCCCAACTGCATCCAGATTGAGCAGTCAAATTTCCTTTCCAGTTTTTCTAGCTTCCTTGCCACATTCAGACTCCTGAGATTCCACGCTTTGACTTGCAAAATTATAGAATCTCACTGGCATTCAATTCTTCTGACAAATTCCATTTTAGCTAGGGGATCTTTGGAATTATCTGACTGCTTATGCTTCATGGCTCTAGATATTTGCCTTGAGTCATTACAACTTACTCCATGGAAATGGGCAATGAAACTATTTGACAACATATTAGTTGTAAACACATTTGCTGTTACTACAAAGAATAACAGTGTCTAAATAGAAGCATTGTATAATGGCTTATTACATGGATCAGTCCTCGCTTCTCTCTTGTTAAATTTAAATTTATCTGGTATTTCAGCTGATATAATTTGGCTATGCATATGCTGGGCAACAGTTGTGCAACACAGAAGTTTGAAAACAACTTTTGATCTAGGCATCTTTAGCCAGTACCTCCATAAAGGTAGGCTACAACCTAACACGTACCATGTAAGCTGCATGCTTTCATCTGTCTAATGGACTGGCACACAGAGCCTATGTTGTCTTCTCTATTTTGAGGGACACAGACTCCATTGTAACGGACATCCAGAACACCTTGGGATGTGACACTTTCTTTCAAGGAGCACTTGACAACAACCTCTACTACACTCAGAAGCACAAATAATATTCTGTATAAGCTATTTGACATAGTTGGTCATCATCAGCAAACACTCTTCACTCAATAGCAGAGTAGGTCACAGTGTGTCCATCTAGCTTAACAGTGCATATGTGAAAAGATACATGTGCAACTTAAGAACTCCAAGCCACTGTCAGTAGGTGTGTACAGTATTTCCTCAGATTTGTTACCTACCTTGCATCATATTCCACCAATCTGACATATTGTTACTGCATAAGATGCAAGAAGATGCTGTCATCTAACCCACAGCTTTGGGACAAGAACTTCTGCTAGAACGCTGTCAACAGGACTCGTACAGAAGATCCCCAAAGCCAACCACACACCTGTGTGTGGAATAGGGTCCCGCGAGCTCAGTACAGATGGAGCTGCTGACCCACAGGCAGTCCAAGTGGGGTAAAATCAACACTTTGTAAAATCTCTTAAGAACTGTGCAGTCCGTGCCCAACAAAGAGAGACTAAGAAAACAGAGAGCATTTAGTTTCTTTGTACAAGTTGCCTCAAGTCAGTGGACATGTGGCAGCTAAGTCAGTTTGTGGTGAAATAAAATACCTAACAATTGGAAAGCTTCAATTAAGTAACTGGTCGCCAAGATAAATTTATGGGTGTTGGTGCACAGTCCAGAGTTGAAAAAACGAATAACTTGTGATTTTACAGCAGAAAATTGATAGCTGTGATTCAGGGCCCAGTCATGGGCTCTCCAGACAGCCCCCAGAAGTTGGCTCTCAGTGATTCATGGGCACAGTACAGGCCAAGATTGTCCACGCACATTGACGCAGAGACTGTGGGGCCTACCACATTTACGATACCATTGATGTGATAGTAAACAACATTACACTAGGAACCAATCCCTGAGGAACTCCAGTTTCCTGCACATATCAGTTGCTGAGGGTCTAACCTGTGCACACCTGAAAAAATTAGAGAGATAAGAAATTCTGTATAGAAATGAGTAAACTGCCCTGGAATCTGCACTCGTGCAGTGTAGATAGGACGTAATGTCACCAGATGCAATGTGATGATGGTGATGCACAAAAGCATTGCACAATATGGATTTCAAATGAACCAGATGATCTTTAGTAGACTGCAAAGCCCAAAAAGCCACTTTGGAATCACAATATGGGCCCGCTGGCTTCAAGGCACCAACAAAGTCAGTGCTCGACCATTCGTTCAGATAGCTTACACAGTCCATTTACCATGGAGATTGACCAATAGTTAGTCTTTCCCTGAAAGTATGTGGGTCCTTTCCTGGTTTCAGGACAGGAATAACAACACCTTTCCACCATTGAGAGGGAAATACTCCCTCCTGTCAAATGCAATTAAGTAGCCTGGTGATATGTTTCATGGTGTCGGCAAGAAAATGTCTGAGAATTTGCTTATGAATTTTATCAGGTCAAGGGGCTGTATCTCTACACACTGCCAAAGCACTGTGAAGCTCCCATTCAGTAAAAGGGACAATGCATGATAGAGAGAGATGTGCATGGAAAGCTAGCAGGTAATACTTAACATGATGTTTCCGGGTCAGGAAATGAGAATTGTAATTACTGGAAGTGGACACTTCAGTGAAGTGTGCTGCGGTACTTAGAGCAAGTACCACTGGATTAGTGCAAGTGTAACTACTCACAAAGACACCAGGAACTGCCGTGGGTGGTGAATGGCTGCATATACAGCAGAGTTTAGTCCATACTTGGGATGATGGGATGTGGGATTGCATAGTTGAGATATGTTGCTCCCAACATTCCTGCTTCCTTTTGTTTATTAAAATCCATGCATTCATCTGAAGTCTCTTGAATTCTATTAAATTATCCATAGAGGGCTGGTGCTTGTGCCATTGAAGCACTCTGCAGAATTTCCTGATAGCTGCAGTTACATCTTCAGACCACCATGGCATTGGTGGCCATCAGGATGAGTCTGAGAAGTAGAGTACTGTTGTTGCTGCAGCACAGGTGATAGTGTCCTGTACCAATTTGTCAATATCCATCACACAACTGACTGCAAAAGTGGCCGCAGAGGAGACGGCCTGCCAATCACCTTTCCAAAGTGTCAAATGTCGAGAATATTCTAGATGTATGTGAGTGGAGAGTGAGAGAACAATGGGAAAATGGTTGCACTCACAAAGATCACCATGGGTGTGCCACTGAATCAGGGTTAAGATAATCAGGCTGGAAACTGAGTTTAATAGGTGAAAGCATTTCGTGGGCCACACTGAAATGCACTGCAGCACCAGTGTGGAGCAGGCAGACATCCAACTCTGAAAGGAGGTGTTCTAGTGCTTGGTTTCTGTGAGAAAATGTAATTACCCCCAGAGAGGATTATGGGCATTAAAGTCCCCCAATAACAGGAAGGGGCCACTGAAAATATCAGAGTGTGTGAGGGTACAGGCCCCATCGGATGCTCTCTTGACATTAACACAAGTTTTACAGTGAGGTTAGCAAATTTTCAGAGCAGGCAGGTGTGTTGCCTTGAAATGTACTTCCTGGAGCTTGTTTCCAAAGAAGCCATTGAATGATGGAGTTCACTCAAATGGCAACAGTAGCCATTACAGTTCCATTGAATGAGCGTTAGTGTCAGGTCTGAGAAAGTGGTGAATGGAAGAGATGGGTGTCTTAGTGGTCCACCTGAATGCATGATAAATCATCAATGTGCATAGGCTCAAGTGTTTCAGGGCCAAGGAGTGGAAAATTTGGTGCCTCAGAAACTAGATTATCTTTCTGCTTATCCTTCTGAGACTGATTTCTCTGAAGATTTCCCCATTGTATCTCCCAGAAGAAGAAGAGCATACTTTCCTTTGGCCTGTGGCCTGTGGCTGCTGTTCCTTATCTTGTGAGGGTGCCACCTTCACAGGTGTCAGTCAAGCAGTAGGTGCCTGTTCACTTTGGGGTACTGGGACTCTGGGCAACAGCTACTGTGCCAGGTGGTCTCTGACATGGCAGAGTGGCACTCACAGGGACGTTCCCTCCCCCAAAATGTGGGACAGTTACAGGAATATGACCACGACAAGGAGGTGTCATGCAAGACCTTGTTATCGTGTGAGGTGTGGACATCACAAAATTCGAGGCCGTATTAGTCAGATGAAGTCTTTGAAAATTTTTCCTTGCATCTTGGTAAGACAAGTGATCAATGTTTTATAATCTCAACTTTTCCTCTCCCTCACTAACACTGACCATTACTGTGAATGAGGAGGGTGCAGTTCTGGACATTTGACACACTCAGAGGGTTGGTCACAATGGTGTCCCTTATGGGACACTCATCCACATGCCCTACCAAACCTTTGTCATGTAAAACATAGTATCAGAGACTCCTCAAGGCCTGACATCACACGTACAAACTGTGACCATAGCCTTCTCAGGTAAAATGTTCCCACTGAAGGAAAGGATAAAAGCTCCAGTGTCTATTATTATCCTCAGGTCCCTTCAGGTTGTGGCGAACAAAATGGGCTCTGTGCCATGCCAGATTATGCAGCTATTCAGTCAGTAGCATTAGGTCTCAATGGAAGTCAACATCTAGAATTATATTGAGGTTATTATGAGGAGAAATTGTGACTGGTATATCTCTTAACTTGACACAGGCCCTTGACTGGTTGGCAAGTGATGTTTTGATCAGCAAAGGTCCATTTCTCATTTTCTCTATTGCCGCAACCTACCCAAAGTGACCTTCAATATTTTCAATGAAAAAGATTGGCTTCATCAGAGGGATAGGGCTGCCATCAGTTTGGGAATGAACTGAGAACTCAGCAAAATGTCCACTTCCATTAAATTAATTACCTTCATTCTTTCTCCAATTTTCTATACATAGCTTCCAGAATCTCGGAATGCCATGTCGAAACTTGTGTCTTATTTCATTAGGCAACCCTGAAAATGTAAATAAAGGCATATCAATAATTATCATCGACACTCAGATCTTAATTATGCTCAAAAAAAAAAAAAAAAGAAAAAAAAGGTTTTGCCTTGTGCCAGACAAAGGTGACAAATGCTTCAAATACAGAGTTCCTCCATTTAGCAAAATAAAGATAGTTGTTGCAGACAAGATATACACAAATTAAGTCAACCAGAACTCCATGCTAGTCAGCACATTCACCAGTAATGAAAGTTTGTTCACAGCAGTACAAGTGCAAGTGATCTGTATTAAATAAATAAATGAGTAATAAGTGAACGGGTGTCAAACGTTTCATTTAAAAAGTGACCCTCTGTGATTACTCTTCACCTGAAACAACAAAACAGTCATCACATATGCCAAATGGTGAATGCAGATCAATCCTAGATACCACTGACACTAACATGACATTAACAAAAATGGTTCAAATGGCTCCGAGCACTATGGGACTTAACATCTATGGTCATCAGTGCCCTAGAACTTAGAACTACTTAAACCTAACTAACTGATTAATGGAAAATCTCATATAAAGATGTGAAACAAATACTAACAAAGAGATAGAAGGGCTGGCCAGTACTTACCTCAGCTCAGTACAGCTGATAGATCCACAAGAAACAGAACCAAAAATTTACGTTCCTTGCTTTGAGTACGAATGTTCCTTCATCAGAGAGGAGAGAGGGTAAAGAGAGGGAAGAAGGGAAAGTAGATTCAGTTACTCACAACCCAGGTTATGAAGCAACAGGGAAAGGAAAACAGGGAGGGTAGCAAGGATGGAGGCATGGTTGTCAGAGGGAAGCCAAAGATATTCTACTTTAAGTATTGTGCCAGCTTAAAACCAAAGAGGATGCATACAGATGTAAAGAGGTATATAGTATAAAGATAAACACAACTATGTAGGATGAAAAGATGCATGAATGGCTAAAGAGGAAAGGGAAAGAGGAGAAGACTGAAGAGTAAATGGGAGTGAGGTTGTTTACCGCACTCTCGTCTCAAAAATAATACGCCTCTGAACTCCTTTTTCCTATCTTCTATAACACCATATGAAATTGAAGATATTATTAAAAAAAGGAGTCAAAAAGATTTATTCTGCAGGGCATGATCTGATACCCTGCTTCTTACTTCATAAGTGTTCAAATTAAATCAGTGGACCCCTGTCAAATACCATAAATACCTAATTTCTAGAGGGAACATTTCCAAACCAGCTAAAACTGGCTAAAATTATACCTCTCTACAAGAAGGGAGAGAAAACGGACATGACAAACTATAGGCCAATTGCTATACTATCTGCCTTCTGAAAAATATTTGAATACCGTATGTTAACTAGATTAGAAATGTGTCTACATTCTAACAACATAATCACATCTTCCCAATATGGATTTTGGAAAAATAGGTCCACCACACATGCTCTGTATGCATTTCTAGAAAAATGCTCGAGTTTTGTTGGCCATAAACAACCTGCTGTCAGTATATTTCTTGATCAGTCCAAGGCCTTTGTCATGGTCAACCACAAACTGCTGCTTATGAAACTCCATAAGTATGGGATTAGAGGTGTAGCCCAGAAATGGCTCCATAGCTACCTTAGTCAAAGAAGGCAATATGTAGAAATAAGGAAATCAGAGACATTCAGGCACTGCAGGTCAGATATACTACATACAACAAATGGCGTCCCTCAGGGATCTGTCCTTGGCCCTGTTCTTTTCATAGTGTTCATAAATGATCTACCAGAACACATACCAAATGCCAGCTCCTTTCTGTATGCAGACGACACAAATACCCTGATAACCAGTAGAGGTGACACATTACAAGATGCAATTAATGAAACTACTTGTCATTTACAATCATGGTTTGTAGCATATAGACTACTCAAATATTCAAAAAACTGTAAGCATGAACTTCCATACTAGACAAAATCTAACCCCCTTCAATGCAGTTATAGTTATCAGCAAAGATGACATTACATACAAGCAGGACACCAAATTTCTTGGACTTACCATCAGTAACACACTAAATTGGAAACCACATATTGAGGCATTGTCACAAAAGCTTAGTAAAACCTGCTATCTATTACGATCATTAAAAGACATAGCCAGTGTAGATACCTTGAAGCTGGTGTACCATGCCCTGTTTGAATCTGTCTTGAGCTATGGCCTAATCTTCTGGGGAAAGTGCTCTGATTCTCTCACAATTTTCAAGTTACAATAGCAAGTAGTAAGAATAATGAAATGTAAAAAAAAGTACTGAACACTGTAAACCACTATTTCAACAGTTAAAAATCCTGCCACTGCCAGGCCTCTATATATTGGAACTAGCTTGTTTTACAGTACAGCACTTGGACACCCTCGACAGAAATGCAGACCGCCACACACATAACACCAGAAACAAAACACAGTTACAAATTATAGCCCACAACACAAAATTAAATGCGAATGGGGTTAAATGTATGGGCATTAAAATATACAACCACCTCCCAACTGACATAAAACAAGCAAAAACCAAAAAATAATGAGAACTAAATCACTGTTTCTATTCCATACATGAATTTCTTGAAACAAAATTTTAATTACTTGCAATAAGCTGTTTATTCAGTTGTAGATGTTTCTACTTAGTAAGATAATTTAATTATTGTATCTTATCTATATTCTGTCTGTATCTCATACAGGCCTATGTATTCTTCTATGTGAACAATGTACCACAATATTTTAATTACTTGTAATAAGCTGTATATTCACTGGTAGATATTTCTACTTAGTAAGATAATTTAATTATTGTTTGTTACTCCTATTCTGTCTGTATCTCTTATATGTATTCTGCTACGTGCAGTACGCACCACTGTCATCTCTCATCACACACCACCTTTTTTAAATTTTGTCTATATACACTCCTGGAAATGGAAAAAAGAACACATTGACACCAGTGTGTCAGACCCACCATACTTGCTCCTGACACTGCGAGAGGGCTGTACAAGCAATGATCACACGCACGGCACAGCGGACACACCAGGTACCGTGGTGTTGGCCGTCGAATGGCGCTAGCTGCCCAGCATTTGTGCACCGCCGCCGTCAGTGTCAGCCAGTTTGCCGTGGCATACGGAGCTCCATCGCAGTCTTTAACACTGGTAGCATGCCGCGACAGCGTGGACGTGAACCGTATGTGCAGTTGACGGACTTTGAGCGAGGGCATATAGTGGGCATGCGGGAGGCCGGGTGGACATACCGCCGAATTGCTCAACATGTGGGGCGTGAGGTCTCCACAGTACATCAATGTTGTCGCCAGTGGTCGGCGGAAGGTGCACGTGCCCGTCGACCTGGGACCGGACCGCAGCGACGCACGGATGCACGCCAAGACCGTAGGATCCTAGGCAGTGCCGTAGGGGACTGCACCGCCACTTCCCAGCAAATTAGGGACGCTGTTGCTCCTGGGGTATCGGCGAGGACCATTCGCAACCGTCTCCATGAAGCTGGGCTACGGTCCCGCACACCATTAGGCCGTCTTCCGCTCACACCCCAACATCGTGCAGCCCGCCTCCAGTGGTGTCGCGACAGGCGTGAATGGAGGGACGAATGGAGATGTGTCGTCTTCAGCGATGAGAGTCGCTTCTGCCTTGGTGCCAATGATGGTCGTATGCGTGTTTGGCGCCGTACAGGCGAGCGCCACAATCAGGACTGCATACGACCGAGGCACACAGGGCCAACACCCGGCATCATGGTGTGGGGAGCGATCTCCTACACTGGCCGTACACCACTGGTGATCATCGAGGGGACACTGAATAGTGCACGGTACATCCAAACCGTCATCGAACCCATCGTTCTACTATTCCTAGACCGGCAAGGGAACTTGCTGTTCCAACAGGACAATGCATGTCCGCATGTATCCCGTGTCACCCAACGTGCTCTAGAAGGTGTAAGTCAACTACCCTGGCCAGCAAGATCTCCGGATCTGTCCCCCATTGAGCATGTTTGGGACTGGATGAAGCGTTGTCTCACTCGGTCTGCACGTCCAGCACGAACGCTGGTCGAACTGAGGCGCCAGGTGGAAATGGCATGGCAAGCCATTCCACAGGACTACATCCAGCATCTCTACGATCGTCTCCATGGGAGAATAGCAGCCTGCATTGCTGCGAAAGGTGGATATACGCTGTACTAGTGCCGACATTGTGCATGCTCTGTTGCCTATGTCTATGTGCCTGTGGTTCTGTCAGTGTGATCATGTGATGTATCTGACCCCAGGAATGTGTCAATAAAGTTTCCACTTCCTGGGACAATGAATTCACGGTGTTCTTATTTCAATTTCCAGGAGTGTATCATGTATGTATTCTGCTATGTGAGTTATGTACCACTACTGTCATCTCTCATCATATACCATCTTAACATAATTTTCAAATTGACTTGTCCTATATCATGATGTGCTTTGCTGTACAAATTGTATGATCTACAGGACCAATAACAAATCAATCAATCAATTTCTAATTAGTTATGTAAAGAAGATAAATGTGTGTGTGTGTGTGTGTGTGTGTGTGTGTGTGTGTGTGTGTGTGTGTGTGTGTGTGTCTGAAGAAAATTGCAAATGAAGAAAATGAACTCAAGAGGAACATAACTGCATAATACTGACAGAAAAAATTTTTTGGAGTCCAAGGACAGCCTACAAGACTTTCTCTAGAGGGGCAAGTATGGCAAATGATTTACATTAGGTACCTTGAGTAGTTTCAAAAAATAATACGGCATAATGTGTACATGCAGAAGTGAAACTATGTCAACCAGGATGCTGAGAAACTGTTCTTTGGCTAAAGACAGCATGACTACATGGCAAGAAACAGTGAAGCTGGGATGGAAAGAGCCCAGGTGATACAGGCAGCACGCAATCCATGGGTGTCACATTTGGGAGCTAATATAAACACTGCAACAGACATTGTGAGGTATTCCAATCACTGCTGGCCTCAGAAACAGGAACTGCCATGCTCTGCTTCTGGAGTGGGGCTTAATTTCTCACAGCATTTAGATGCACAGGGTAGAAACAGGATTGTACAATATTGAAAATGTTTAAGTAACGGTAATTCTTGATTTTATAACAGAATATTTATTTATTCATTAATTTCAAATTTGTCCCTTTTGAAGTAATTGCCTTCAGCTATAATACACTTGTACCAGCACTTTATCCAATATTCAAACTACTTATGGAATTCACTTTCTGTTGTGTTTTTCAGCTCCTTCAGCAAGTCTGTTTTTACTTCATAGTGACAGAACAACATCCTTACACATTTCTCCTCACTGTCAGGAAGCAAAAAACATTGCAGGGGCTATGTCTGGAAAATACCCTACCTGAGTGTTTTGTTTTTCCTTGCCACAAAATTGTGAACAGGCATCGAGATGCGAGTCGTAAAATTATCATGAATTTCCATTAATAGTTTTGCCACAGTTCTGGTCATTTTCTGTGTATTGCTTCACACAAATGGGGCTTAACTTGTGGGTGGTATTACTTAGTGACTGTACAAACATGAAGCAGGAAATCAAAATGCAATATCCCATTTTAATCTAAGAAAAGAGTGGGGGAAACCATCACATGAGATTGAATTCATAGAATTTTTTTCAGTTTTCGCTCTTCAGGCAGTTTTCTTTGCTGGGCCTCAGTTCCTCAGTTCCATCATCCGTTATACCTTTCTCTGGAAGTTCTGGATCATTGCTGGCCTGATTCAATAATTACTGAGCAATGTTACACAATGTATTTTTTTGGTCAAAATTCAACAGCTTCACAGAAAAACTTAGCTGCTACAGGTTTCATGCCTAAAACATTCAAAAATTTGCTTGAAATGAGCCAAAGGATATGCCAAGATCATCAGCAACCTCTCAGATTTCCAGAACCATTTTGTTTGCTTCTTTCACACTGCCATCAGTTATTGGTGTAGTTGGGCATCCAGGGTGGTCATTTTCTTCAATACCTCTTTGAAACGTTTACCTCACTTTTAAATTCTTTTGTCTTTCTTAGTAGATTTGCCAAAACCCAGGGCCAACATTTTGACTAATGTGTTGTTGCACTTCATTCTGTTTTAAAACTAATTTTAATGCAAATTCATCTATCCACCTTTCACCGAGTAATAGAAAATATAAATCACTGTTTCAACTGTCAACAAGAAACTAAATATTCAATACAGTTGAAAATTCAAACATACATCAGGAACTATGTGTACAAACAAGATAAAAGATGAAAATACAATGTATAAAGCCTACAAAATTAAGAAATTCCCACTTTTTGATCACACCTTATAAAAAGTCATTGTTTTACTACCTCATTGGTTAATTCCAGTTTCTTATCATACACAGCTGTCTGGCATAAGATATTTTGTTCGAAATCTCCTTGTCATTCTTCAGCAAGTTTCCTAGCTGGAAACCTTCCAGTTTATTATTTTAGACACCAATGCTATGAGTTGGAAGAGCTTACTACACAACTGCAAATTAACATTAGTCAGCTCTGAACCTGATCTGCTTGCAGGATGCTACAGAAAACAAATACCTGTTTATCGTCCTACTTATTCAGCATTTCCTAATTTCCCATCTGTAAACATTTTTTTTTTTTCTCTCCGATGTCATTACATGAATGAGTAAATTAATAGTAGTATTAATAAAAATTAACAAATAAAATGTTAAACAGCAGAAAGACAGCAAGGTCCAAATACAAACATTTCTAAAAAATACAGCTGCTTGATGATATATGTAATTATTGAAATACTTACGATTACGAACATCATGCAGTTCACCAATCAGCTGGCAGGTGTTGCCACCACAGAGTCTCACCTGACTGCAGCTCTGACCCACTCTTGATGTGACAGCTGCAGTCAGGTATTTTGTTTTATTCTGGCCAATGTATCTAATGAACATCACAAGGAGAATTAGATGTGTACATTACTTTACTGTAAATGACATGCAAGAAAAGAAAATAATAGGAAAATTTAAGTACAAAATAATTCACTGAAACTTAATAACCACAAAACGTGGGTTGAGAACTGCAGCACTTTCAAATCTCTTGCTTCAGGGTACATAAATAGGAGAAATGAGTACCTCTGCCCTGTGGGCCAAACTGGAGCCCAAAGTGTGGACAATGTTTTGGGTATTTTTCACTGGGTTCCCTTCTGAGTGGCGAAGGAGGTACTCTTCAAACTCATGAGAGAAGAATGTCTACTGAACACTAATTTCCCTCCTAGCTGTAAATATACCACATTCTCGCAGCCATTGTTGTTGACATATGAAAATGGTATGTGGTGTCATAATTACGAAAGGGACCGACAATGACTTGCTCTTCTCAGTTTGTGTGTACCATATAGTCAGAGCTTTGAAAGTGGTTCAGTCTAACAACCCATTTTATGTCCAAATGGTAACACCTTGGGCATGGGTTCATTATAAAAATTTATCTACGAAGGCAGCACTTTACCTATAGTGCATGACACCCAGAAACACATAAGAGAAGAGAATACTTTCCACTATCTCCAGAGATCTTGTTGTTTTTTGAGTACAAATGCTTTCCCACAATTGTGGCATTGAATATTGGAGGTGTGATTTCACCTCAGTAGCCACAAAATATTTTCTCGAGAGATATAACTTAGAAATTTTAGGAGATGGATCTTTTTCTCCATGGGTTCATACAAAGCTCTTTTAGTGCCTGGTTAAGGTCATAAATATAAACAAGCTGAAAGCATGACATTAGTGCTAATTGTTTGTAGATTCCCAGATTTTCCAAGCATCTACATTATTTCCTATTGGTCTCATAATAACCCCTGTTCTCTCTCTTTCCTACCATTACAATTTTGGAACTTTTCAACCACTACCACAAGTTTCAACATCAATTTTCGTGTTGATTTACATGGAAATCAAATTCTCTTCTTGCTCATACTCAGCCAGTAGGGTAATGCATAACAAAACTCTACCGTTGGTTTCAGAATGTTAATCACTTTGGGTTCATTTAGAAATACATTTGGCATTTTTAGAGCCGCTCTCAAAATGGTTACACAAGATTTCATCACCAAACTGCTGAAGACAGAGTTGTATAAGGAGCATATTATACCTAGTAACAAATGTTTTCTGGTCTGGTCAGTGTTTCAGTCTTGCAAGTGATTTTAAAATCGCACAAATGAATGTGCAGTAGAATCTGCCACAAGCCTCTCCAGCCATTTTTTAATTGTTTTTTTGCTTTCCAACACAAGTGCAGATTTGGTAAATATTATGAGTTCTACATATTTAAGTGATGTATAATGTTTCATAGGTATTTGGAAGAAATTTTTCATTCTTTAGCTACAGAGACCTGCAGTGAGTATAATTAATAAATTTTTAAAATATATTACATAGCAGGCAGACTTGTCTGTCCACACATCATCAGTTGCATGCCATTTTTTTCCTTTACACAGAAAGCAGATTTGTACTGTAGCAATATTTGCAAACAAACAGTTCCTTTCATGTCTAAAAATGTTTCCTATCTTGAAAATGGAAATCTGTGTTAGTTGCCAATAGCTTCTGTTTCACAGTATTTTCAACCTATAACTGATTTTTGATAATGCTACTTCCTAAAATGGCATCTCTTACTTATTATTGGTGTGTAGTAGATTATTAATGTAAAACACACTATCAAATACATTATTAACAAGATTTCTGAATTACAACAATTTTAAATTTGAGTAGGACACTCCTTCATATGTACATGGCCACAAGACACTTTGGAACAGTTTTTCACGTTTGGAACACTCTTACTTCTGTGGAGTAATTTTTTGTAATTTCAGAAACAGACTGCAATACACACGGTGAATTCAATAACAGCAAAATGGCTTATAAAATTCTGGAAATGTTTGCCCTTACTCTAAACTGCAATCAAGCGTCAAAAATAGCATTTCAGTTTCATTTTCCTCTTAAAGGCAAGAAATTTGACATGCAAAACAATATGCAACAAACATTTGATTAGTGTGTAATAATTTCACAAGATGCTAATTTATGAGCTATCTACACTCTTCGTTTGGTTTGTACAATGTTTACCAAATTACTTGACTTTTCAAGTGCACCTTTATTCCATTTGAAATTCTCATGCAATTTTGCACATTTATGAAACCTTCTGGAATTTATGAATTAATGGCTTATGACTGTGCTACCATGACTGTTATTCATTATATATGGCTGAAAAAACATACACAACTTAGACAGTATATGTTTATCTGCTTCACAATAAATAAGCCATTGATATAACCAGAGTCAGATGAATCTCAGTGGTACACTATCTGGTTTCCTGGGATTCATGTTATGTGTGCATGGAATCAGATGCAGATATCACTAGGAATTTGACAGGACATTCTGGCCTGAACTGCTTTCACAACTGGGCAATTTTCCACCAATTTTGTACTGACTTACTTTCATATCCATGCAACTGGCCCCCAGTGTCATAAGAAATGTTATGCAATCTTATAGTGTAAGTGTTCAAGGGCATATAATACCACAACCTATTTCTAAGCTCTCGAGCCTAAATATTCCAGCATTGAGCTCCATCATGTAGTCTTATCTTAATTATCATGTAATTTAATCAAAAATTTGCATTTCCTTTGTGTTACTTAATTCATTAATTAATTAATACAAAAAACATGGTACCAAGTAAAAACATCTTAATTGTATCTGTCATGTGTAAAATACGGTGACATATTTATGCCCATTTGGAGTATGGTGTTACCTGCTTGGAACCCATAGACCCATGGCGTTTGACCATACAGCTATGTCACCATGCATAAATAGTTTAATTTTCACCAAAAGCATTCAGTTTTGGCAAGCAAATAGAGCCTAAGAGTTTGTGTGTAAAGCAGATCTCAGGCAGTAAATAGTTTACTTTACAGAGGTTGCCGAGAGCTGTAATCTCACACATATACAGGGTTATTGCAAATGATTGAAGCGATTTCACAGCTCTACAATAACTTTATTATTTGAGATATTTTCACAATACTTTGCACACACATACAAAAACTCAAAGTTTTTTTAGGCATTCACATATGTTCGATATGTGCCCCTTTAGTGATTCGGCAGACATCAAGCCGATAATGAAGTTCCTCCCACACTCGGCACAGCATGTCCCCATCAATGAGTTCGAAAGCATCGTTGATGCGAGCTCGCAGTTCTGGCACATTTCTTGTTAGAGGAGGTTTAAACACTGAATCTTTCACATAACACCACAGAAAGAAATTGCATGGGGTTAAGTCGGCAGAGTGTGGAGGCCAAGACATGAATTGCTGATCATGATCTCCACCATGACCGATCCATCGGTTTTCCAATCTCCTGTTTAAGAAATCCCGAACATCATGATGGAAGTGTGGTGGAGCACCATCCTGTTGAAAGATGAAGTCACCGCTGTCGGTCTCCAGTAGTGGTATAAGCCAGTTTTCCAGCATGTCCAGGTACACGTGTCCTGTAACGTTTTTTTCACAGAAGATAAAGGAGCTGTAAACTTTAAACCATGAGATTGCACAAAACACGTTAACTTTTGGTGAATTGTGAATTTGCTGCACAAATGCGTGAGGATTCTCTACCGCCCAGATTTGCACATTGTGTCTGTTCACTTCACCATTAAGAAAAAATGTTGCTTCATCACTGAAAACAAGTTTCGCTCTGAACGTATCCTCTTCCATGAGCTGTTGCAACCGCGCCGAAAATTCAAAGCATTTGACTTTGTCATCGGGTGTCAGGGCTTCTAGCTATTGTAAACTGTAAGGCTTCTGCTTTAGCCTTTTCCGTAAGATTTTCCAAACCGTCGGCTGTGGCACGTTTAGCTCCCTGCTTGCTTTATTCGTCGACTTCTGCGGGCTACGCGTGAAACTTGCCCACACGCGTTCAACCGTTTCTTCGCTCACTGCAGGCCGACTCGTTGATTTCCCCTTACAGAGGCATCCAGAAGCTTTAAACTGCGCATACCATCATCGAATGGAGTTAGCAGTTGGTGGATCTTTGTTGAACTTCGTCCTGAAGTGTCGTTGCACTGTTATGACTGACTGATGTGAGTGCATTTCAAGCACGACATATGATTTCTCGGCTCCTGTCGCCATTTTGTCTCACTGTGCTCTCGAGCACTCTGGCAGCAGAAACCTGAAGTGTGGCTTCAGCAGAACAAAACTTTATGAGTTTTTCTACATATCTGTAGTGTGTCGTGACCATATGTCAATGAATGTAGCTACAGTGAATTTATGAAATCGCTTCAATCATTTGTAATAGCCCTGTACTTCATCTATGAGATGCTTCCTCTTTGAGAATGTCCACATCAGAACTGATATCAGTGAGCATCATGCAGTTGTCACAACAATTATTACCAAAGAACAAAGGACAACTCGAACTAGCAGGAAGAATTCATATGTAAAGTAAACTAGGTAGAAAAAAGAAAAACAGTAATGTTTCAACTCAGTGGGGAACTTCAAACTTTCAGCACTGATCAGGAGGATGTAGATAAACTATTGCTCAAGTTTAAAAGAATAGTTGACCACACATTAGATGGTTATATACCTAGTAGAACAGTTCATAATGGGAGAGAACTTCCATGGTATACAGTCCACTGCAAAGAAACTTTGAAAGAAACAGAGATGACTGCATAATAGAAGTAAAACAAAGCATTGGACTATAGGTAGAGAGATTGAATGGATATTTGGCAGTCAAGAGAGCGATGCAAGGTGTCTTCAGTGACTTCCACACAAGAATATTGTCAAATGATATGTCACAAAACCTAAAAATAATTCTGGTCATATGTAAAAGCTGTTACTAGTATACAAGCTTGTGTCCAGTATCTAGCAAATGAGACGAGAACTGAAATTGAGGATAGCAAAGCAAAAGCTGATATGCTGAACTCTATTCTCAACTGTTACTTTACAAAGAAAACCAATGAGAACTGCCCAATTTAATCCTCATACCACTGAAAACAAGACTGAATAAATTATTCATGTCAGTGGTGTCAAGGAACAGCTGACATCATTAAAGCTGAACAAAGCTCCAAGCCCCAATGGAATTCCTGCAAGATTCTATACTGACTTTGTGATTGTGTTAGGACCTCTTTTCACTATAGTCTATCATAAATCCTTTGAACAAAAAAATAGTGCCCAGTTCTAGGAAAAAGGCACAGGTCACACCCATCTACAAGAAGGGTGGTAAAAGTCATCCACAAAGAAGCTACCGTCCAATATCCTTCAATTGATTTATTGTTGAATATTTGAACATATTATGGGCTCAAACATAATGAGGTATCTTTAACACAATGGCCTCCTCAGTAACAACCAGCACGGTTTTTGAAAATATTGATCAGGTGAAACCCAATTCGCACTTTCCGCACATGATGTACTGAAAGCCTTGGGTCAAGGCAACCAGATACATGCAGTGTTTTTTGATTTCAAAGAAGCATTTGACTCAGTACCACACATGTACAATCCTATATGGTATCAAGTGACATTTGTGAGTGGACTGAGAACTTTTTGATAGTGAGGACACAGAATGTTGCCCTGGATGGAAAGTCATCATCAGATGAAGAAGCAACTTCAGGTGTACCCCAGGGAAGTGTTTTGAGACTCCTGCGATTCATGTTGTATATTAAAGACATTTCAGACAGTATTAATAGTAAAATAAGGCTTTTTGCAGATGACATAGTTATCTATAATGAACTACTATCTGAGATAAGCTGCATAAATATTCTGTCAGATCATGACAATATTTCAACGTATCTGGTATACAGCACAATTTAAACTAAAGGACAGTGACACAGTAAATATGACTTCAAGCCCCCTGAGTAAACCCCACTCAGACCTGAAAATCTATTATCACAATGTCCAGTCCTTGAACAAAAAAACTGATGACTTAAGCATTTTGCTGACCAGTGAACTCAGTGATATCTCAGTAGTATGCCTAGAAGAGCACTGGCTCTGGAGTGATGTAGTTAAGTTAATCTCACTACCAAATTTCAAATTGTGTGAACACCACTCCAGATCATATGATAGACATGGTGGAGTTACCATCTTCTCAAAACAACACATTGAATATAGCCCACTTCCTACCCTAAAGGAAACAGGAACAGTCAAGATTGTTGAATGTGCAGCTATGAAGCTTACAGATCTAAATCTAATTGTACCTACAATTTACCATTCCCCCCTCCAGTAGTATTAATGATGTTCTGTTACAAATGGAATTGTTTCTATCCAAAGTTAGTCAGTGGAAACAGGATTTGATTATTTGTGGTGACTTTAATATAGACTTTCTCACCCACAACAGAAACAGGGAGACATTGATTAACATTGCAAAACCTTATAATCTGCATGGCCTTGTAAATAGGCCCACTAGAATAACACCCACATCCAAGACAGCTCTAGATCAATTTTTTTGCAAATAGAAATAAACTGAACCCAATCTAGAAGTACACAATGCAGGATTCAGTGGCCACCAAGCTGTCATTCTAAAGGTTGATGTTAGCAAAGATACCTCAAACCCAGTCCCACCTAAAGCTTTGTGAAAGTTTTTCACTCAAGATAACTTGAACAAGCTAAATGCCCTCCACAGTAAAGAAAAGTGGACAGAGAAGTACACAGCCAACGATGTCAACATGAAATTCAACATATTTCTTGACAATGTTATCCACCACTTTGAAGAGGCTTTTCCACAAAAACCAGTAAGAATAAATAATAATAATAATAATAATAATAATAATAATAATAATAATAATAATAATAATAGCAGACACAGCGAACCCAGCTAAATATCGCCCCATAACATGCCTATCAACAATATACAAAATATTAACTTCAGTCATTAAACAGAAATTAATGACACATACAACACAGAACAAAATTATAAATGAAGAACAAAAAGGCTGTTGCAAAGGAGCACGAGGATGTAAAGAGCAACTGTTAATAGATGCAGAGGTGACATATCAAGCTAAAACTAAACAAACGTCGCTACACTACGCATACATTGATTACCAAAAAGCTTTTGATAGTGTACCCCACTCATGATTACTACAAATATTGGAAATATACAAAGTAGATACTAAATTGATACAGTTCCTAAACATAGTAATGAAAAATTGGAAAACCACACTTAATATCCAAACAAATTCAAATAATATCACATCACAGCAAATACAGATTAAGTGTGGAATATACCAAGGAAACTCATTAAGTACTTTCTGGTTCTGCCTTGCCAGAACCCACTGTCCAACATGCTAAATAATACAAATTATGGATACAATATTACTGGAACATACCCACACAAAATCACACATTTGCTATACATGGACGATCTGAAACTACTGGCAGCAACAAATCAACAACTCAACCAATTACTAAAGATAACAGAAGGATTCAGCAATGATATAAGTATGGCTTTTGGAACAGACAAATGTAATAAAAATGCATAGTCAAGGGAAAACACACTAAACAAGAAGATTACATATTGGATTACCACAGCGACTGCATAGAAGCGATGGAAAAAACGGATGCCTGTAAATATCTAGGATACAGACAAAAAATAGGAATAGATAATACAAATATTAAAGAAGAACTAAATGAAAAATATAGACAAAGACTAACAAAAATACTGAAAACAGAATTGACAGCAAGAAACAAGACAAAAGCTATAAATACTTATGCCATACCAATATTGACCTACTCATTTGGAGTAGTGAAATGGAGTAACACAGACCTAAAAGCACTCAATACACTTACACGATCACAATGCCACAAATATAGAATACATCACATACATTCAGCAACAGAAAGATTCACACTAAGCAGAAAGGAAGGGGGAAGGGGATTTATCGACATAAAAAACCTACATTATGGACAAATTATATATAGAAACAAAGATGAGGTGACTTACCGAACGAAAGCACTGGCAGGTCGATAGACACACAAACAAACACAAACATACACACAAAATTCAAGCTTTCACAACAAACTGTTGCCTCATCAGGAAAGAGGGAAGGAGAGGGGAAGACGAAAGGAAGTGGGTTTTAAGGGAGAGGGTAAGGAGTCATTCCAATCCCGGGAGCGGAAAGACTTACCTTAGGGGGAAAAAAGGACAGGTATACACTCGCACTCATGCACATATCCATCCACACATACAGACACAAGCAGACATGTCCTTTTTTCCCCCTAAGGTAAGTCTTTCCGCTCCCGGGATTGGAATGACTCTTTACCCTCTCCCTTAAAACCCACATCCTTTTGTCTTCCCCTCTCCTTCCCTCTTTCCTGATGAGGCAACAGTTTGTTGCGAAAGCTTGAATTTCGTGTGTATGTTTGTGTGTCTATTGACCTGCCAGCGCTTTCGTTCGGTGAGTCACCTCAACTTTGATTTTATATATAATTTTTCCCACGTGGAATGTTTCCCTCTATTTATTGACTACATTATGGACAGGTAGACAATTTAAGAAAATTCTTTCTAGAACGAGCAGAAACTAGCAAAATACACAAGGCAATCACTCATATAAATACATCGGCTACACCACTGCAATTTCATAACCACTTCTACACCCTTTAGATCACATAACATCAACAGATACAAAGAAAGTAAATTGGAAAAAGAAAACACTACACGGCAAGCACCCGTATCATCTAACACAGCCAAACATCGATCAAGATGCATCCAACACATGGCTAAGAAAAGGCAATATATACAGTGAGACAGAAGGATTCATGATTGCAATACAGGTTCAAACAATAAACACCAGGTATTACAGCAAGCATATTATTAAAGATCCCAATACCACAACAGATAAATGCAGACTTTGCAAACAACAATTAGAAACAGTAGATCACATCACAAGCTGATGTACAATACTAGCAAATATAGAATACCCCAGAAGACATGACAATGTAGCAAAAATAATACATCAACAGCTTGCCTTACAACATAAACTTATAAAACAATTCGTTCCCACATACAAGTATGCACCACAAAATGTACTGGAGAATGATGAATTCAAAGTATACTGGAACAGAACCATTGTAACAGATAAAACAACACCACATAACAAACCTGACATCATACTCACCAATAAAAAGAAGAAATTAACACAACTAATCGAAATATCCATACCTAATACAACAAATATACAAAAGAAAACAGGAGCAAAAATTGAAAAATACATCCAACTGGCTGAGGAAGTCAAAGATATGTGGCATCAGGATAAAGTTGACATTATACCAATTATCCTATCAACTGCAGGAGTAATACCACAGAATATCCACCAGTACATCAACGCAATACAGCTACATCCAAACATAAACATCCAACTACAGAAATCCGAAATTATTGATACATGTTCAATTACTCGAAAGTTCCTAAATTCAATGTAACATATATCGTACAGTTAAAAGCAAGTCACGCTTGATCAAGTCTGTGTCACTTTCATTTCGAACCAGACCTAAGGTCTGAGAAAGGAAAGCAATAATGATAATAAACCCCGTGGAGGCCCGGGAAAAGAATTGGCCTCCGGTATGTTCTGCCAGTTGTAAAAGGCGACGAAAAGAACAAACCACTAATAGGGCTAACCCCCCTTTTAGTGTGATTAGTTGGTTCAGGACAGAACTAAAGAAGCCTTGGACAAGCGCCGTCACGAACGGGGACGACGTTTGAACCCTGTGCCCGCAAACAATGGTAACAACACTGCTAGCCAACTGGAAAATAATTTAAATCCAAATAGAGGTGTTTTGCAGGATATGCTTCCTGCAATCACCCTAGAAGGAAAACAAAGACAGAGAATGAGATCGTCAGATAAAGTTAATCGACGCCTCATGTTCTGTTATTACCAAGCAACAAACCTAGGAACCAACACAACTGGATACAGATCACAAGAATACACAACATTTATTACCAGATACCCAGAATTAAATTTTTAACAGAACAACGACTAGCTCATCAGATCCGTGTTGTAATCAAAAATAACAGGATACCCCAGTCAGAATTAGAAAACATCAAACAGCAAGTACAACAAATACTGGAACAAAATAATGTGCAATCCGAAGAAGAATAAAATACAGTAATGGACTCAAAAATCCCAGAGGAAACAAACAAAGAACAACACGCATCAATTAAACAATCAGAGGAAAACGAAATCTTAAGACAGCCACCAGAACAAGCTAAAAAAGAACACGAAGTGACACACATGTTAGATACAGAAGAAAAATTTCAGACAACATATATAGAGTACAAAAGACACAAATACAGACATTAGACCATTCTTGCATAGACCACCAAATAACCCACAAGTTGAAACAACAATAACAACTATCAACACAATCATACACAACAAAATAAATGAAAACAAAACTATGGAAGAGTTACAACTACTGATTTATATAGGAGCACTCACTATACTAAATATACACACTAGGCAGAGATCAGAACCAACCAACACACAGAAGAAACCCACAAAACCAGCATGGCAACACAGGCTATAGATCTGAATAGAAAAATTGAGAAAAGACATCGGACAGCTAACACAATTCATAGGAAATGAAATGTCAGAAAAAAAAAACGAAATAGGTTAGGTAAAAACTCACAACAAGAAGCGATAGAGCAATTAGATGAAAAGAAGCAGAAATTACAAGCATTGGCCAAACGACTTAGAAGATACAAAAAAAGTGAAAATAGATGGAAACAAAACTAAACATTCAACACAAACCAAAAGAAATTTTACCAGACAATAGATATCACACGCATTAAAATAGACAATCCACCAAACATAACAGACATGGAACACTTCTGGAGCAAGATATGGTCAAACCCGGTATAACATAACAGGCATGCATGGTGGATACAAGCAGAAACAGAGACATACAAGATGATACCACAAATGCCTGAAGTGATAATTTTGCAACATGAAGTCACCCATGCAATTAATTCTACTCACAATTGGAAAGCCCCTGGAAAAGATAAAATAGCAAATTTCTGGCTAAAGAAGTTCACCTTAACACATTCACATCTAACTAAATTATTTAACAGGTACAGACCCATACACATTCCCTGATACACTTACACATGGAATAACTTATCTGAAACCTAAAGATCAAGCAGACACAGCAAACCCAGCTAAATATCACTCCATAACATGCCTACCAACAATATACAAAATATTAACTTCAGTCATTAAACAGAAATTAACAACACATACAACACAGAACAAAATCATAAATGAAGAACAAGAACACTGTTGCAAAGGAGCACGAGGATGTAAAGAGCAACTGATAATAGATGCAAAGGTGACATATCAAGCTAAAACTAAACAAACGTCGCTACACTATGCATACATTGATTACCAAAAAGCTTTTGATAGTGTACCCCACTCATGGTTACTACAAATATTGGAAATATACAAAGTAGATACTAAATTGATACAGTTCCTAAACATAGTAATAAAAAATTGGAAAACCACACTTAATATCCAAACAAATTCAAATAATATCCCATCATAGCAAATACAGATTAAGTGTGGAATATACCAAGGAGACTCATTAAGTCCTTTCTGGTTCTGCCTTGCTCTGAACCCACTATCCAACATGCTAAATAATACAAATTATGGATACAATATTACTGGAACATGCCCACACAAAATCACACATTTGCTATACATGGATGATATAAAACTACTGGTAGCATCAAATCAACAACTCAACCAATTACTAAAGGTAACAGAAGTATTCAGCAATGATATAAATATGGCTTTTGGAACAGACAAATGGAAGAAAAATAGCATAGTCAAGGGAAAACACACTAAACAAGAAGATTACATGTTGGATAACCACAGTGACGGTATACAAGCGATGGAAAAAACAGATGCCTATAAATATCTAGGATAAAGACAAAAAATTGGCATAGATAATACAAATATTAAAAAAGAACTAAAAGAAATATATAGACAAAGACTAACAAAAATACTGAAAACAGAATTGACAGCAAGAAACAAGACAAAAGCTATAAATACTTATGCTATACAAATATTGACCTACTCATTTGGAGTAATGAAATGGAGTAACACAGACCTAGAAGCACTCAATACACTTACACGATCACAATGCCACAAATATAGAATACATCACATACATTCAGCAACAGAGAGATTCATATTAAGCAGAAAGGATGGAGGAAGGTGATTCATCGACATAAAAAACCTACATTATGGACAGGTAGACAATTTAAGAAAATTCTTTATGGAACGAGTAGAAACTAGTAAGATACACAAAGCAGTCACTCACATAAATACATCAGCTACACCACTGGAATTTCATAACCACTTCTACAACCCTTTAGATCACATAACATCATCAGATACAAAGAAAGTAAATTGGAAAAAGAAAACACTACACGGCAAGCACCCGTATCATCTAACACAGCCAAACGTCGATCAAAACGCATCCAACACATGGCTAAGAAAAGGAAATATATACAGTGAGATGGAAGGATTCATGATTGCATTACAGGTTCAAACAATAAATGCCAGATATTACAGCAAGCATATTATTAAAGATCCCAATACCACAACAGATAAATGCAGACTTTGCAAACAACAAATAGAAACAGTAGATCACATCACAAGCTGACGTACAATACTAGCAAATATAGAATACCCCAGAAGACATGACAATGTAGCAAAAATAATACATCAACAGCTTGCCTTACAACATAAACTTATAAAACAATTCGTTCCCACATACAAGTATGCACCACAAAATGTACTGGAGAATGATGAATTCAAAGTATACTGGAACAGAACCATTGTAACAGATAAAACAACACCACATAACAAACCTGACATCATACTCACCAATAAAAAGAAGAAATTAACACAACTAATCGAAATATCCATACCCAATACAACAAATATACAAAAGAAAACAGGAGAAAAAACTGAAAAATACGTCCAACTGGCTGAGGAAGTCAAAGACATGTGGCATCAGGATAAAGTTGAAATTATACCAATTATACTATCAACTACAGGAGTCATACCACACACTATCCACCAGTACATCAAGGCAATACAGCTACATCCAAACATATATATACAACTACAGAAATCCATAATTATTGATACATGTTCAATTACCCAAAAGTTCCTAAATGCAATGTAACGTATACCGTACAGTTAAAAGGAAGTCACACTTGATCAAGGTCCGTGTCACTTTCCATTTTTAACCAGACATAACGTCTGAGAAAAGAAAGAAATAATAATAATAATAATAATAATAATAATAATAAAAACAAGTCTTGGATTACATCAGCTATAAAAATCTCTTGCAAACATAAAAGAATACTCCACATTTTATGTAAACAAAGTAGTGACTCCTCCAACTAACAGAATACTATAAAAACTACACATGTATCCTAAGAAGAGTGGTAAGACAAGTAAAACAGATGCAAAATGATGAGTACATTGAAAAATCCAGCAATAAGGTAAAAGCAATGTGGGATATCATAAAAAGGGAAAGAGGGGATATGAATACTACACACATGAACATAGAAATCAAACTCAACAATGAATCTGTATCTAGTCCCAAAGTTATGGTGAACTGTTTGAACAATTTCTTTATGAGCATAGCTGAAAAATTGATCAAAAATAATTATAACACGAACAACCAATCAGCAAACCAAAAATTTCACACATGTTCAGAGCCAATTTTCATTACCAAAGTCACAGAAAAGTATGTTGCAAAGGCCCTCAGAGAGTTAAGAAATTCATATTCAGCTGGAATTGATGGTATCCCAGCATCTGTAATCAAAAATTGTGTACACGCAATTTGTGAACCATTAACTCACCTCTGTGACTGTTCTTCCCAGGCAGGTATTTTCTCTGAAGCTCTGAAACTTTCTAAAGTAATTCCTGTCTTCAAAAAGGGTGATAATAAAGATATGAGTAACTACAGGCCTACCTGAATCTCATCCTGCTTTTCTGAAGTTTTTGAAAAACTTCATTGCAATATATATATAAAGATGATGTGACTAACCAAATGAAAGTGCTGAAGGTCGACAGACACACAAACAAACACAAACATACACACAAAATTCATGCTTTCACAACAAACTGTTGCCTCATCAGGAAAGAGGGAGGGAGAGGGAAACTCGAAAGGATGTGGGTTTTAAGGGAGAGGGTAAGGAGTCATCCCAATCCCGGGAGCGGAAAGACTTACCTTAGGGGGAAAAAAGGACGGGTATACACTCGTATACACACACACACACACATATCCATCCACACATATACAGACACAAGCAGACATATTTAAAGACAAAGAGTTTGGGCAGATATGTCAGTTGAGGCAGAAATGCAGAGGTAAAGATGTTGTAGAATGACAGGTGAGGTATAAGTGGCGGCAACTTGAAATTAGCGGAGATTGAGGCCTGGTGGATAACGGGAAGAGAGGATATATTGAAGAGCAAGTTCCCATCTCCGGAGTTCGGATAGGTTGGTGTTAGTGGGAAGTATTCAGATAACCCGGACGGTGTAACACTGTGCCAAGATGTGCTGGTCGTGCACCAAGCCATGTTTAGCCACAGGGTGACCCTCATTACCAACAAACACTGTCTGCCTGTCTCCATTCATGCGAATGTACAGTTAGTTGCTGGTCATTCCCACATAGAATGCGTCACAGTGTAGGCAGGTCAGTTGGTAGATCACGTGGGTGCTTTCACACGTGGCTCTGCCTTTGATCGTGTAGACCTTCCGGGTTACAGGACTGGAGTAGGTGGTGGTGGGAGGGTGCATGGGACAGGTTTTACACCGGGGGCGGTTGCAAGGGTAGGAGCCAGAGGTTAGGGAAGGTGGTTTGGGGATTTCATAGGGACGAACTAAGAGGTTACGAAGGTTAGTTGGACGGAGGGAAGACACTCTTGGTGGAGTGGGGAGGATTTCATGAATGATGGATCTCATTTCAGGGCAGGATTTGAGGAAGTTGTATCCCTGCTGGAGAGCCACATTCAGAATCTGATCGAGTCCCAGAAAGTATCCTCTCACAAGTGGGGCACTTTTGTGGTTCTTCTGTGGGAGATTCTGGGTTTGAGAGGATGAGGAAGTGGCTCTGGTTATTTGCTTCTGTACCAGGTCGAGAGGGTAGTTGCGGGATGCGAAAGCTGTTGTCAGGTTGTTGGTGTAATGCTTCAGGGATTCCGGACTGGAGCAGATTCGTTTGCCATGAAGACCTAGGCTGTAGGGAAGGGACTGTTTGATTTGGCATGGGTGGCAGCTGTCGTAATGGAGGTACTGTTGCTTGTTGGTGGGTTTGATGTGGACAGACGTGTGAAGCTGGCCATTTGACAGGTGGAGGTCAACATCAAGGAAAGTGGCATGGGATTTGGAGTAGGACCAGGTGAATCTGATGGAACCAAAGGAGTTGAGGTTGGAGAGGAAATTCTGGAGTTCTTCTTCACTGTGAGTCCAGATCATGAAGATGTCATCAATAAATCTGTACCAAACATTGGGTTGGCAGGCCTGGGTAATCAAGAGGGCTTCCTCTAAGCGACCCATGAATAGGTTGGCGTACGAGGGGGCCATCCTGGTACCCATGGCTGTTCCCTTTAGTTGTTGGTATGTCTGGCCTTCAAAAGTGAAGAAATTGTGGGTCAGGATGAAGCAGGCTAAGGTAATGAGGAAAGAGGTTTTAGGTTGGGTGGCAGGTGATCGGCGTGAAAGGAAATGCTCTATCACAGCAAGGCCCTGGACGTGCGGGATATTTGTGTATAAGGAAGAGGCATCAATGGTTACAAGGATGGTTTCTGGGGGTAACGGATTGGGTAAGGATTCCAGGCGTTCGAGAAAGTGGTTGGTGTCTTTGATGAAGGATGGGAGACTGCACGTAATGAGTTGAAGGAGTTGATCTACGTAGGCAGAGATACATACTGTGGGGGCTTGGTAACCAGCTACAATGGGGCGGCCGTGATGATTGGGTTTGTGAATTTTAGGAAGAAGGTAGAAGGTAGGGGTGCGGGGTGTCGGTGGGGTCAGGAGGTTGATGGAGTCAGGTGAAAGGTTTTGTAGGGGGCCTAAGGTTCTGAGGATTCCTTGAAGCTCCGCCTGGAGATCAGGAATGGGATTACCTTGGCAAACTTTGTATGTGGTGTTGTCTGAAAGCTGACGCAGTCCCTCAGCTACATACTCCTGACGATCAAGTACCACGTTCGTGGAACCTTTGTCCGCTGGAAGAATGACGATGGACTGGTCAGCCATCAGATTACGGATAGCCTGGGCTTCAGCAGTGGTGATGTTGGGAGTAGGATTAAGGTTTTTTAAGAAGGATTGAGAGGCAAGGCTGGAAGTCAGAAATTTCTGGAAGGTTTGGAGAGGGTGATTTAGAGGAAGAGGAGGTGGGTCCCGCTGTGACGGTGTACGGAACTGTTCCAGGCAGGGTTCAATTTGGATAGTGTCTTGGGGAGTTGAATCATTAGGGGTAGGATTAGGATCATTTTTCTTCGTGGCAAAGTGATACTTCCAGCAGAGAGTACGAGTGTAGGACAGTAAATCCTTGACGAGGGCTGTTTGGTTGAATGTGGGAGTGGGGCTGAAGGTGAGGCCTTTGGATAGGACAGAGGTTTCGGATTGGGAGAGAGGTTTGGAGGAAAGGTTAACTACTAAATTAGGGTGTTGTGGTGCCAGATTGTGTTGATTAGAATTTTGAGGTTTTGGAGGGAGTGGAGCTGGAAGTGGGAGACTGAGTAGATGGGAGAGACTGGGTTTGTGTGCAGTGAGAGGTGGTTGAGGCTTGCTGGAAAGGTTGTGAAGGGTGAGTGAGTTGCCTTTCCGGAGGTGGGAAACCAGGAGATTGGATAGTTTTTTGAGGTGAAGGGTGGCATGCTGTTCTAATTTGCGGTTGCCCTGTATGAGGATGCTCTGAATGGCCGGTGTGGATGTGGGAGAGGAAAGATTGAGGACTTTTATTAAGGATAGGAGTTGACGGGTGTGTTCATTGGCTGAGTTGATGTGTAGGTGAAGGATTAGGTGGGTGAGGGCAATGGATTGTTCAGTTTGAAACTGGTATAGTGACTGATGGAAAGATGGGTTGCAGCCAGAGTTGGGAACTTTAAGTATGTGGCCTTTGGGGGTAATGCCAAATGTCAGACAAGCCTGAGAAAATAGAATATGGGAGCGTAATCTGGCTAGGGCGAAGGCATGTTTGCGGAGGGAATGTAAATAAAACTTAATGGGGTCGTTGTGGGGGTGTTGTGAGCATGACATGGTATTAGAAGGTGGAAAGTGTAACATGAGGTTGAAATGAAAATGAAAGATAAAAATATATGGGGAGAGATAAGGGTGAACTAGAAGATAACTGGAGATCTGGTATGAAAAAAAGGCGAAAAGGTGTTGGTTAAGATGATCCTGTGGTGAACTTGGGTTGGTAGACAGCGATGTGCATGAAGGTTAGGTGGTCGTGTTGCCGCTAAAACACGTTAAAGGACGGAGAAATTCGGGAAAATTTCGAAAAAACGTGTAAATGTATTAAAAGGAGTGGTGTTGTGGTGAAAGATTACGAAAATGGGGCTAACGAAGAAATATTGACGTTAAAACCTGTGGGGAGCGGCTAAAAATGATCAGTGATGTGCGAAAAAAGGAAGTGGAAATAAAGTGAAAGTTATTAGAACTAGCCGAAATGGTTGTTTAATACGTGAAAGCAGCTGTTATTGAACTAGAAACGGTGGATTTTATAGCAGCGGTAGTGTTGAAAGCGGAAAATAAAAATTTTTTTGGTTATGGTTTGGAAGTGGGTTACGTATTATTGAGTATATATAGGCGGGATAAAATTGTATTACGGTAAAAAGGGGAAGGCGAAAACAAAGTGAGACTACTGGTAAAAACTGAAAGAGAAAATAAGACGACAGGAAAGATTTCGAAATGTAACAGCGACAATAACAAACGTAATTGTTGGGTTCAAATTAATGATATGGTTATAATAGAGGGAAACATTCCATGTAGGAAAAATATATCTAAAAACCAAGATGATGTGACTTACGAAATGAAAGTGCTGGCAGGTCGACACACACACAAACAAACACAAACATACGCACAAAATTCAAGCTTTCACAACAAACTGTTGCCTCATCAGGAAAGAGGGAAGGAGAGTGAAAGACGAAAGGATGTGGGTTTGAAGGGAGAGGGTAAGGAGTCATCCCAATCCCGGGAGCGGAAAGACTTACCTTAGGGGGAAAAAAGGACGGGTATACACTCGTATACACACACACACACACACACACACACACACACACACACACACACACATATCCATCCACACATATACAGACACAAGCAGACATATTTAAAGACAAAGAGTTTGGGCAGAGATGTCAGTCGAGGCAGAAGTGCAGAGGTAAAGATGTTGTAGAATGACAGGTGAGGTATGAGTGGCGGCAACTTGAAATTAGCGGAGATTGAGGCCTGGTGGATAATGGGAAGAGAGGATATATTGAAGAGCAAGTTCCCATCTCCGGAGTTTGGATAGGTTGGTGTTAGTGGGAAGTATTCAGATAACCCGGACGGTGTAACACTGTGCCAAGATGTGCTGGCCGTGCACCAAGGCATGTTTAGCCACAGGGTGATCCTCATTACCAACAAACACTGTCTGCCTGTGTCCATTCATGCGAATGGACAGTTTGTTGCTGGTCATTCCTACATAGAATGCATCACAATGTAGGCAGGTCAGTTGGTAGATCACGTGGGTGCTTTCACACGTGGCTCTGCCTTTATTCATGTACACCTTCCGGGTTACAGGACTGGAGTAGGTGGTGGAGGAAGGGTGCATGGGACAGGTTTTACACCGGGGGCGGTTACAAGGGTAGGAGCCAATGGTTAGGTAAGGTGGTTTGGGGATGAACTAAGAGGTTAGGAAGGTTAGGTGGATGGCAGAAAGACACTCTTGGTGGAGTGGGGAGGATTTCATGAAGGATGGATCTCATTTCAGGGCAGGATTTGAGGAAGTCGTATCCCTGCTGGAGAGCCACATTCAGAATCTGATCAAGTCCCGGAAAGTATCCTGTCACAAGTGGGGCACTTTTGTGGTTCTTCTGTGGGAGGTTCTGGGTTTGAGAGGATGAGGAAGTGGCTCTGGTTATTTGCTTCTGTACCAGGTCGGGAGGGTAATTGTGGGATGTGAAAGCTGTTGTCAGGTTGTTGGTGTAATGCTTCAGGGATTCCGGACTGGAGCAGATTCGTTTGCCACGAAGACCTAGGCTGTAGGGAAGGGACCGTTTGATTTGGTATGGGTGGCAGCTGTCGTAATGGAGATACTGTTGCTTGTTGGTGGGTTTGATGTGGACAGACGTGTGAAGCTGGCCATTTGACAGGTGGAGGTCAACATCAAGGAAAGTGGCATGGGATTTGGAGTAGGACCAGGTGAATCTGATGGAACCAAAGGAGTTGAGGTTGGAGAGGAAATTCTGGAGTTCTTCTTTACTGTGAGTCCAGATCATGAAGATGTCATCAATAAATCTGTACCAAACTTTGGGTTGGCATGCCTGGGTAACCAAGAAGGCTTCCTCTAAGCGACCCATGAATAGGTTGGCATACGACGTGGCCATCCTGGTACCCATGGCTGTTCCCTTTAATTGTTGGTATGTCTGGCCTTCAAAAGAAAAAGTTGTGGGTCAGGATGAAGCTGGCTAAGGTGATGAGGAAAGAGGTTTTAGGTAGGGTGGCAGGTGATCGGCATGAAAGGAAGTGCTCCATCGCAGCGAGGCCCTGGACGTGCAGGATATTTGTGTATAAGGAAGTGGCATCAATGGTTACAAGGATGGTTTCTGGGGGTAACGGATTGGGTAAGGATTCCAGGCGTTCGAGAAAGTGGTTGGTGTCTTTGATGAAGGATGGGAGACTGACGTAATGGGTTGAAGGTGTTGATCTACATATGCAGAGATACATTCTGTGGGGGCTTGGTAACCAGCTACAATGGGGCGGCCGGGATGATTGGGTTTGTGAATTTTAGGAAGATGGTAGAAGCTAGGGGTGCGGGGTGTCGGTGGGGTCAGGAGGTTGATGGAGTCAGGTGGAAGGTTTTGTAGGGGGCCTAAGGTTCTGAGGAATCCGTGAAGATGCGCCTGTACATCAGGAATGGGATTACCTTGGCAAACTTTGTATGTGGTGTTGTCTGAAAGCTGACGCAGTCCCTCAGCCACATACTCCCGACAATCAAGTACCACAGTCATGGAACCCTTGTCCGCCGGAAGAATGACGATGGACCGGTCAGCCTTCAGATCACGGATAGCCTGGGCTTCGTAACCCACTTCCAAACCATAACCAAAAAATTTTTATTTTCTGCTTTCAACACAACTGCCGCTATAAAATCCACCATTTCTAGTTCACAAAGAGTTCCTTTCACCTTTTAAACAACCATTTCGGCTGGTTCTAATAACTTTCGCTTTCTTTCAATTTCTGTTTATCCCACATCACTGATAATTTTTATCCGCTTCCCACAGGTCATTATATCTTCGTCAGGCAATTGTTAGCCTCATTTTCATATTCTGCCACCACAAAACCACTCCTTTTAAAATATTACACGCAGTTTTTTCGAAATTTTCCCGAATTTCTCCGCCCTTTAACGTGTTTTGGCGGCAACACAACCACCTAACTTTTGTTCACATCATTGTCTACCAACCCAAGTCGAACATAGCCCTGCTGTAACCAACACCTTCTCGCCTTTTTTCACACCATTTCTCCAGTTACTTTCCAGTCCACCTTTATCTCTCCCCATATATTTTTATTTTCATTTTCATTTCAGCCTCATGTTACACTTGCCACCCTCTAATACCATGTCACCCTCACGACACCTCCACAACGACCCCATTAAGTTTTATTTACATTCCCTCCGCAAACATGCCTTTGCCCTAGCCAGATTACGCTCCCATATTCTATTTTCTCAGGCTTGTCTGACATTTGGCATTACTCATAAAGGCCTCACAATTAAAGTTCCCATTTCCAGCTGCAACCCTTCTTTCCATCAGTCCCTATACCAGTTCCAAACTGAACAATCCATTGCCCTCACCCACCTAATCCTTCACCTACACATCAACTCAGCCAATGAACACACCCGTCAACTCCTATCCTTACTAAAAGTCCTCAATCTTTCCTCTCCCACATCCACACCGGCTGTTCAGAGCACCCTCCTACAGGCCAACCGTAAATTAGAACAGCATGCCACCCTCCACCTCAAAAAACTATCCAATCTTTTGGTTTCCCACCTCCGGAAAGGCAACTCACTCACCTTTCACAACCTTTCCAGCAAACCTCAACCTCCTCTCATTGCACACCAACCCAGTCTCTCCCATCTACTCAATCTCCCACTTCCAGCTCCACTCCCCCAAAAACCTCAAAATTCCAATCAACACAATCTGGTACCACAACACCCTAATTTAGTAGTTAACCTTTCCTCCAAACCTCTCTCTCAATCCGAAACCTCTGTCCTATCCAAAGGCCTCACCTTCAGCCCCACTCCCAGATTCAACCAAACAGCCCTCGTCAAGTTTGGGCAGAGATGTCAGTTGAGGCGGAAGTGAAGAGGCAAAGATGATGTTGAATGACAGGTGAGGTATGAGTGGCGGCAACTTGAAATTAGCGGAGATTGAAGCCTGGTGGGTAATGGGAAGAGAGGATATATTGAAGAGCAAGTATATAACATATATAATAATAATAATAATAATAATAATAATAATAATAATAATAATAACAATAACAATAATAATAATAATATTAGTAATAAATTACTAAGTTTAGCTCAACATGGGTTCAGAAGCAAAAAATCTACTGAAACTGCAGTATATGATCGCATTAATACGCTATTGGACCGAAAACAACCCATAACAGGCATATTTCTGGATCTGTCCAAGGCTTTTGACACTGTTGACCACAAAATATTGTTGGAAAAACTAAATCACTATGATATTAAAGGAATTGCAAAGAACTGGATTGCTTCATTCCTAACCAATTGGATGCAGAGAGTCAGCATGAAATACACTAATAGACAAACCAACTCAATAACCGAAACCCTATCAAGTAATAAAACTGTAAAGCAAGGTGTACCACAGGGCTCAGAATTGGGAACCCTACTTTTCCTCCTGTATATTAATGACTTGAGCCTGAATGTAGATGCACACAAAAGAATAATATTTTCAGATGACACAACTGTACTCTTCAAAGGGGAGAAGACAGAGGCTGTGCAAAAAGCTGTGAACTTGACTACTGAGTAACACAACAAATGGGCTAACTGTAAATAACCAGCCAATAACTACTGACACGGTTTTCAAATTCCTGGGTCTGTGGGTTCAATATAACCTGAAATGGAATACACACACAGGAAAGGTAAATGCCAGAATTAGTACTGGCTGTTATGCATTGAATGTACTGATATCATGTGCTAGTCTGAAAAAATTATCCAGCACATACTACACTTACATACAAGCCCACCTAAAATATGGTGTGATATTCTGGCAGAATTCTCCAACTGCTCTGAACACATTCAAAATCCAGAAGAGAGCAATGAGGATTATTACTGGGAGCAAACCCAGAGACTCCTGCAAACCTATCTTCAGAAAGTTGGATACCTTTACACTGCCTTTCCTATACATTCTCAAGACTCTAAAATTTTTCAGAAACCACATAGTGCCAACTGTCTCCACAGTCATAAAAATTAATGAAATACATAAACACAACACCAGGAACAACTCAAATCTGCATGTTTTACATAGAAACACTCAACTGTGAAAGAAGGGAGCTTTCCATATGGACCTCCAACTGTTCAACAACCTTCGAACTAGTATTAAGTCCATGGAAGACAACATAAAATTTAGCAAAGCCACGATTTCGTATTTGTTGTTCCACTGTTTTTACTCTATAAATGAATACTTAGAACAGTAATCTTGTTATTTGTGTTAAATTGAAAACATTGAGCAATTGGAGTGAAGTAAACTTAACCAACCTTTGCAATATAATATATTAGGATACTGTATGTCAATATATGTTGACAATGTTAACTGACATTTGCCAACATCTGCAACACACTGTGTACCATCAGATCACATGGAATGAATAAATAAATAAATAAATAAATTGCTGTGTAGAGCTACAACAATGTAATATTATTATTGTCTAGGTACATATGATTGAATGCAGTGATGTGACTAATTTTTACAGAAATTGCAGTGTCTTCTACATAAACTCGCAAAAGAAAAGATCTTACTGTAACTGAGTGGTCAGGGGATAGTACTGGGAAAAATAATTTGTAAATGAGCCTTTCTACCTAACAATATATGCTCAGTCACATTAGGCCTGGCTGACTATAGCAATCCTAATGTCCTGACATTATCAACACACTCAAATCAACTTTGTTTTGAACATACATATATACTTTCTGCAAAACTTTTACAAATCTTCATGTGAGACCTGTTTTCCCAGAACATTTGTAATTTTGCAGCAATGGTGTGTTGAAATGAGATGTGATCAGCATCCCTGCACATGCCTGTATTTAATGTGTAAATGCCACAAGTTTTATTGTTGTATGTCTGTTAGTTGCTGTTCAGTGCTCTATTGAAGAGAGCACTGTCACATAGTTTGAGAATTCCAACATGTCAGAGTTAGAGGAGCAACATATCTGCTTTAAATTTTGCATGGAACTCAAGAAAATCTTTACAGAGCTACACCAAAGGATGGAGAAAGCATGCAGTGTTGAGTGCATAAACCATACTTGGCATTACAAATAGTTCACACAGTTTACAAATGGCCTGAAGGAAGTTAAAAATGAGCCTCATTCATGACGCCCTTTGACACCCACTGATGGTGCTTGTGTCAGGAACATCAATAAACATTTGTGTGCCTACTAAAGACTGACTGTCCAAGAGATTGCAAAAGAGTAACGTTTCAGCTGCATCTTGGAATGCATAATTTCGTCACTTCATCCCATGGCTCATGACTCAAGACCAGAAAGACCATCACCTCACAATCAGTGAAGAGCTTTTGGATTGTGCAAATGAGAACAAGACGTTCCTTAGGAGAAGTGTAAGTGGTGATGAGATGTGTGTCTACTGTTATGATGTTGAGAGAATGGTTCAATCTTCACAATGGGTTGGGAAATAGATTTCTTTGACTTTGAAGGATTAGTACATAATGAATTTGTACCACAGGAATAAACTGTTAATCAACTATGCTACTGGGGCATGTTGTGATGACCATGAGAAAATGTGAGAAGGAAACAGGCTGAAATGTGGTCAGATAATTCATGACACTTGCATCACGATACCTCACATGTACACTCATTCCCATCGGTGCATGACTATTACACAAAGGAAAGTCTCTGTGCTGCATCATCCTCCATACTCTCCAGACCTAGTCCCTACAGACTTCTTTATTTCCAAAGCTGAAAACCTCTATGAAACGATAAAGCTTTGCAACAATAGATGAGATAAAAATGTTTACAGATGGCGCTTCATGTGATGCAACAAGAGGTGCCCAGAGACTGTTTCTGGAAGCGTTACCAGCATTGGGAGTGGTGTATCAACTGTGCAGGAGAGTATATCAAATGAGTCCATGCACTATAAGTAAAGGGTAAGTGTAGAAAAAATTTGTGGGCAAAGTTCCAGAATTTTTTTTTACAGACCTAGTATCAGCTATTAAAAGAAATGGGGGCAGGAACTGCAGGAGCAACATTTGAAGAATGTCATGATAACACCAGCAGTACCAGTACCTGATAAGGTGGAACCAAACTCAGTCTTTATGTGTGACCATGTTCCATGCAAGAAACAGCATCAGATTAAGAATTATTCCCACTTTGAGAGACAAGTGTATTTCGTATTTCTGAGACATTCAAAATACCTAAACAATTGATGACACACTCTACTAGTATAGTATGTGACAGCATGTCAACGGAATAGAAAATTCTTGTCACATTTAAGACTATACATAAAATATCATGGTTGTTAACACATGAACAGCAGACTGGAGATGAGTACTTCAATGCTTTGTTACAGGTTTCAATTTTTCTTCGAACATGTCACACAAGCACTTAATAACACAACTCATCATGAGGATGAAGATGATATGGTCAATCAATATAATAAACAGCGCAGAGCTGCAGATATAGGTAGTACATATAGTGTGGGAATTGAAAGACCAGACAGACATGGCACTTGTCGAGTAAAATTAGGCAGGAAAGCAATACGTAACGGAGACCGAATTTGTATCAAAACCTGGTTTACTAAACCTGATACTCTTATCAGAACTCATTAGCTATGCACTAGAATAGTGGAAGTTTGCAAGAATACTACACATGGAAAAAAGTACATGAGAAGACAAGAATGAAATAAAAAGCATGTGTAGAAACAAATATAAAAACATTACTAATCCTACATTGAACAGTATGTTGGTCATGGTGGTGGTGGTACAGTTATTGACACTCAGCATAAGAAAATGAATACTTTCCCTATGCAGTTCATATATTATTACAATCACAATGAATTTGTACAACATTTAAGACATTTCCAAACCATGAGAACTAAACATTATTGAATAAAAATGGAAACTACAACTAAAAAACTTCACAGACTTGCATTGAAAAACTTTTCATGAAGTCCTGTAATACAGTGATTGGACAATTTATGGCAGGCAGATCTTGTACATAGGAAACAAAAGAAAAACATAACTGAGGTTTCAGATATATTCTTATGCTCATTGAAACATATTTTAAATATACATAGGCTGTACTTGTAAAAATAAAGACAAGATATTTAGCTGCATGGAAAATGGAACAGCTATAGCACACTGGAACCAATTTAGTTCCGAAGATGTTTAGAAGGATCACAGTAGAGGATTTTACAATCATTACTTCACAACTCTGATGAGATACTATGGAATATCCTACTCTTCAATGTTTTCACACAGAAAGCATCCACCATGGAGCAATTGAATAGAACAAAAAAATGCCATTATGTGGAAACAATTCAATTTACGTTGATTGTATAAATGGACTGATATACCTCCTCACATATCTGTACAGTTTAACATCACCCTACATCATATGGGTGTGTGAAACCATTTCATACTCATGATAATACACTTCTAAATACAGTATACAGTCATATTATAATGGTTGATTTACACAAACCAAGATTTAATGTCAGTAATTTCATCTGAATGTCCAAATTAAGGACACCATTCGATAAATCATGTTTACCACATTCATTGACAGATATTTAGAGTTTTTAAAGTACAGTAACTAAACTCCCAGACTTCTAGTCTGAAAGATTGAAAAGGTGATGAAATAGTGTAGGAGTTACTACATGGTGTAAATACAGGAAATAAATGAAATAGGTGCGTTCCTCAATGAAAGAGTTGTTAGATGAGTATGAAATGGAAATCTTGTTCAATGGCTCAGACTCCAATCATCACATGACAACTGGATTGAGATGAACGAATATTAAAAGGAAGTTCACCAAGTCTAATCATGAAATACTTTTCTCCATTAGACCTGAGCAGAGAAACACTGAATACTGTATCGAGAATTTTTGAAGCATATAACTATTCCAAATATCACATCATCAAACTGTAAACTACATTTAACAAGTGATGATGTTCAGATTCCATGTGATATATATGATATTGATGATTTAAACACATACTCAGAATAGAAAATAGAAGTGTTCAAATTAAATGCTAACACCAATACATTTAAAGCAGAGATGTGAGCAGCTGTACAAGGTAATGACTTTACAAAGGAAGGTTTTCTAGCAGTGAATGCTGAGAAGATGTAGAAGTCTATACATATATCACACACACACACACACACACACACACACACACACACACACACACACACACACACACACACACACACACACACTCTTAAATGTTGTTACATACAATTTACGTTTCTTTCCCTCGTGCAGTAGCTCCTGGATATTAATCATTAGAAGTTCCCTCCAATATAGTATATCTACCTGTTACTGTTCAAACATAGGATAAATTTGAGGTGAATGTTGTTGATGCCCAACCTGTTAACTTTCATGGAGGAGGAATAACTGTTTGATTACTTCTTAAAAAAAAAAGAAAAAAAGAGAGAGAGAATGAGGCAATATATGGACCCAACAGGGCAACACTTCTGTGTGTACACAGATTGTATTAACAGAGGCAAACTACAAGTGGTACCTTAAATCATTGAGTCTGAAAACATTTATTATATTATTGGCTATGGCACTGCCCACAGAACAAGATTGAGCTATGTGGTATGAGTATGTTTCACACAAACTTTATTCATCATGAATGTTTAGTAATTATGATGAGATAAGAATGACAATCTAGTATGAATATTATATTCTATTTATACATCAAAAGGAAATCATACAGGTGGATGGATCTGATATAAAAACTTCAAATCTAATATATAACACTTTTGCATTTCTTTTTGAAGAAACCAAACAGGGTGGAGATAGATCGATTTTTTCCTGTGGGTGTGAATCAACTCCCAATATGTACATTTTTGAACAACACTTTTCTTCAAATACATTAATATAAGCTTTAATTAGATTTGAGTGTTTATTCAGTTAGTACTAGCTAAATACATTAGTACAAAGTTCCTATAGTGAAAATGCAAGGTTTTAGCCTTAGAAGTGTTTCTTTCATGGTGCTTGGAGAGGAGAGATGTCTTAGCCCAAAATACAATACAGTTGTAACAGATGAATAGCATTTAGCGTAATCAAGTGTGGAAACAGATGCCACACAGCACACTAACATGCAGACAATTTCCATAGACTTGAATGGGACACCAAAGGTGTCCATGTTCAAAACCTATGATCATTCACATAGTAATCGAGGCAAAAGCTTGTTGGTCATGGGCTACTGTGTTTCAGTGAGCTGAAGTGCGCAACATAAAAGATGAAGGATGTTAGTCACTACAAAGTTTGACATCTTTAAGTGAAATTTAAGAATGTATATGATAATGTACAACTACTGTTAAAATGGTTGGAATTTTTTTTTTTAATTGTTTTACTCAACATGCCCATACACCCTGTTCAAGCCTGCAAACAAGTGACTGGAAAAATGTGACACTCTTTTCACTCCCAACACAGTTAACAAAGCTTCAACATTTTCTGAACCAACTGAGAATGCTTTTCCAGAACAGCAAGAGAGTGTTTGAAAAAAAACTGAACTCTTCTGTAATATTCTGTCTCTTCTTGGAGGAATGTAGACACATTACTAACTTGAATACAGGGTACTAATGTCCCACAGTAATATTTATTAATTCATTATGAGCCAATTTCAGTTTCTCAGGCCATCTCCAGATTTTTAACTTAACACTAAACAGATAGTCCACATACGTTCTGCAAAAATTCATGACTGTACAAAGATATGTGGTAATTTATGAGTATATCAATACCAAACATTAAAAACTACGTGAATGTACAACACAGATATGTTTGACAAGTGCAAGTGAGCAGTGGCACAGGCCACCATGTCATATGGACAAACTGGTGAATGTGATCAACATAGAAAACATAGGGGGGGGGGGGGGGGGGGGGGGGAGAAAGACATCTGTGGAATGTGGGAGTGGAACAGTTGTAACAAGCTTATTATCTAATTTACTATATTTCTTCATAATAGAGGGAAACATTCCACGTTGGAAAATATATATATATAAACAAAGATGAGGTGACTTACCGAACGAAAGCGCTGGCAGGTCGATAGACACACAAACAAACACAAACATACACACAAAATTCAAGCTTTCGCAACAAACTGTTGCCTCATTAGGAAAGAGGGAAGGAGAGGGGAAGGCGAAAGGAAGTGGGTTTTAAGGGAGAGGGTAAGGAGTCATTCCAATCCCGGGAGCGGAAAGACTTACCTTAGGGGGAAAAAAGGACAGGTATACACTCGCGCACACACACACATATCCATCCACACATACAGACACAAGCAGACATATTTAAAGACAAAGAGTTGGGGCAGAGATGTCAGTCGAGGCAGAAGTGTAGAGGCAAAGAAGTTGTTGAAAGACAGGTGAGGTATGAGTGGCGGCAACTTGAAATTAGCGGAGATTGAGGCCTGGCGGATGACGAGAAGAGAGGATATACTGAAGGGCAAGTTCCCACCTCCGGAGTTCCGATAGGTTGGTGTTGGTGGGAAGTATCCAGATAACCCGGACGGTGTAACACTGTGCCAAGACGTGCTGGCTGTGCACCAAGGCATGTTTAGCCACAGGGTGATCCTCATTACCAAAAAACACTGTCTGCCTGTGTCCATTCATGCGAATGGACAGTTTGTTGCTGGTCATTCCCACATAGAATGCATCACAGTGTACGCAGGTCAGTTGGTAAATCACGTGGGTGATTTCACATGTGGCTCTGCCTTTGATCGTGTACACCTTCCGGGTTACAGGACTGGAGTAGGTGGTGGTGGGAGGGTGCATAGGACAGGTTTTGCATCGGGGGCGGTTACAAGGATAGGAGCCAGAGGGTAGGGAAGGTGGTTTGGGGATTTCATAGGGATGAACTAACAGGTTAAGAAGGTTAGGTGGACGGCGGAAAGACACTCATGGCGGAGTGGGGAGGATTTAATGAAGGATGGATCTCATTCCAGGGCAGGATTTGAGGAAGTCGTATCCCTGCTGGAGAGCCACATTCAGAGTCTGGTCCAGTCCGGGAAAGTATCCTGTCACAAGTGGGGCACTTTTGTGGTTCTTCTGTGGGGGATTCTGGGTTTGAGGGGATGAGGAAATGGCTCTGGTTATTTGCTTCTGTACCAGGTCGGGAGGGTAGTTACGGGATGCGAAAGCTGTTGTCAGGTTGTTGGTGTAATGATTCAGGGATTCCGGACTGGAGCAGATTCGTTTGCCACGAAGACCTAGGCTGTAGGGAAGGGACCGTTTGATTTGGTATGGGTGGCAGCTGTCGTAATGGAGATACTGTTGCTTGTTGGTGGGTTTGATGTGGACAGACGTGTGAAGCTGGCCATTTGACAGGTGGAGGTCAACGTCTACATCTACATCTACATCTACATCTACATCTACATCTACATCTACATTGATACTCCGCAAGCCACCCAACGGTGTGTGGCGGAGGGCACTTTACGTGCCACTGTCATTACCTCCCTTTCCTGTTCCAGTCACGTATGGTTCGCGGGAAGAACGACTGTCTGAAAGCCTCCGTGCGCGCTCTAATCTCTCTAATTTTACATTCGTGATCTCCTCAGGAAGTATAAGTAGGGGGAAGCAATATATTCGATACCTCATCCAGAAACGCACCCTCTCGAAACCTGGCGAGCAAGCTACACCGCGATGCAGAGCGCCTCTCTTGCAGAGTCTGCCACTTGAGTTTGCTAAACATCTCCGTATCGCTATCACGGTTACCAAATAACCCAGTGACGAAACGCGCCGTTCTTCTTTGGATCTTCTCTATCTCCTCCGTCAACCCAACCTGGTACGGATCCCACACTGATGAGCAATACTCAAGTATAGGTCGAACGAGTGTTTTGTAAGCCACCTCCTTTGTTGATGGACTACATTTTCTAAGCTCTCTCCCAATGAATCTCAACTTGGTACCCGCCTTACCAACAATTAGTTTTATATGATCATTCCACTTCAAATCGTTCCGTACGCATACTCCCAGATATTTTACAGAAGTAACTGCTACCAGTGTTTGTTCCGCTATCATATAATCATACAATAAAGGATCCTTCTTTCTATGTATTCGCAATACATTACATTTGTCTATGTTAAGGGTCAGTTGCCACTCCCTGCACCAAGTGCCTATCCACTGCAGATCTTCCTGTATTTCGCTACAATTTTCTAATGCAGCAACTTCTCTGTATACTACAGCATCATCCGCGAAAAGCCGCATGGAACTTCCGACACTATCTACTAAGTCATTTATATATATTGTGAAAAGCAATGGTCCCATAACACTCCCCTGTGGCACGCCAGAGGTTACTTTAACGTCTGTAGACGTCTCTCCATTGATAACAACATGCTGTGTTCTGTTTGCTAAAAACTCTTCAATCCAGCCACACAGCTGGTCTGATATTCCGTAGGCTCTTACTTTGTTTATCAGGCGACAGTGCGGAACTGTATCGAACGCCTTCCGGAAGTCAAGAAAAATAGCATCTACCTGGGAGCCTGTATCTAATATTTTCTGGGTCTCATGAACAAATAAGGCGAGTTGGGTCTCACACGATCGCTGTTTCCGGAATCCATGTTGATTCCTACATAGTAGATTCTGGGTTTCCAGAAATGACATGATACGCGAGCAAAAAACATGTTCTAAAATTCTACAAGAGATCGACGTAAGAGATATAGGTCTATAGTTTTGCGCATCTGATCGACGACCCTTCTTGAAGACTGGGACTATCTGTGCTCTTTTCCAATCATTTGGAACCCTCCGTTCCTCTAGAGACTTGCGGTACACGGCTGTTAGAAGGGGGGCAAGATCTTTCGCGTACTCTGTGTAGAATCGAATTGGTATCCCGTCAGGTCCAGTGGACTTTCCTCTATTGAGTGATTCCAGTTGCTTTTCTATTCCTAACGTCAAGGAAAGTGGCATGGGATTTGGAGTAGGACCAGGTGAATCTGATGGAACCAAAGGAGTTGAGGTTGGAGAGGAAATTCTGGAGTTCTTCTTCACTGTGAGTCCAGATCATGAAGATGTCATCAATAAATCTGTACCAAACTTTGGTTTGGCAGACTTGGGTAACCAAGAAGGCTTCCTCTAAGCGACCCATGAATAGGTTGGCGTACGAGGGGGCCATCCTGGTACCCATGGCTGTTCCCTTTAGTTGTTGGTATGTCTGGCCTTCAAAAGTGAAGAAATTGTGGGTCAGGGTGAAGCTGGCTAAGGTAATGAGGAAAGAGGTTTTGGGTAGGGTGGCAGGTGATCGGCGTGAAAGGAAATGCTCCATCGCAGTGAGACCCTGGACGTACGGAATATTTGTGTATAAGGACGTGGCATCAATGGTTACAAGGATGGTTTCCGGGGGTAACGGATTGGGTAAGGATTCCAGGCGTTCAAGGAAGTGGTTGGTGTCTTTGATGAAGGATGGGAGACTGCATGTAATGGGTTGAAGGTGTTGATCTACATAGGCAGGGATACGTTCTGTGGGGGCTTGGTAACCAGCTACAATGGGGCGACCGGGATGATTGGGTTTGTGGATTTTAGGAAGAAGGTAGAAGGTCTAGCCTAGGTCTTCGTGGCAAACGAATCTGCTCCAGTCCGGAATCCCTGAATCATTACACCAACAACCTGACAACAGCTTTCGCATCCCGCAACTACCCTCCCGACCTGATACAGAAGCAAATAACCAGAGCCATTTCCTCATCCCCTCAAACCCAGAATCCCCCACAGAAGAACCACAAAAGTGCCCCACTTGTGACAGGGTACTTTCCCGGACTGGACCAGACTCTGAATGTGGCTCTCCAGCAGGGATACGACTTCCTCAAATCCTGCCCTGAAATGAGATCCATCCTTCATGAAATCCTCCCCACTCTGCCAAGAGTGTCTTTCCGCCATCCACCTAACCTTCGTAACCTGTTAGTTCATCCCTATGAAATCCCCAAACCACCTTCCCTACCCTCTGGCTCCTATCCTTGTAACCGCCCCTGATGCAAAACCTGTCCTATGCACCCTCTCACCACCACCTACTCTAGTCCTGTAACCCGGAAGGTGTACATGAATAAAGGCAGAGCCACATGTGAAAGCACCCATGTGATTTACCAACTGACCTGCCTACACTGTGATGCATTCTATGTGGGAATGACCAGCAACAAACTGTCCATTCGCATGAATGGACACAGGCAGACAGTGTTTGTTGGTAATGAGGATCACCCTGTGGCTAAACATGCATTGGTGCACAGCCAGCACATCTTGGCACAGTGTTACACCATCTGGGTTATCTGGATACTTCCCACCAACACCAACCTATCCGAACTCCGGAGGTGGGAACTTGCCCTTCAGTATATCCTCTCTTCTCGTCATCCACCAGGCCTCAATCTCCGCTAATTTCAAGTTGCCGCCACTCATACCTCACCTGTCTTTCAACAACTTCTTTGCCTCTACACTTCTGCCTCGACTGACATCTCTGCCCAAACTCTTTGTCTTTAAATATGTCTGCTTGTGTCTGAATGTGTGGATGGATATGTGCATGTGTGCGAGTGTATACCTGTCCTTTTTTCCCCCTAAGGTAAGTCTTTCCGCTCCCGGGATTGGAATGACTCCTTACCCTCTCCCTTAAAACCCACTTCCTTTCGTCTTCCCCTCTCCTTCCCTCTTTCCTGATGAGGCAACAGTTTGTTGCGAAAGCTTGAATTTTGTGTGTATGTTTGTGTTTGTTTGTGTGTCTATCGACCTGCCAGCGCTTTCGTTCGGTAAGTCACCTCATCTTTGTTTTTACTATATTTCTTGAAATTCCAGTCATTAATTAACACCAATCGAAGAATCCTGACCTGGTCCTTAATGACCAAACACAGTTCCATTACTCACTCTTATTAAAGTAGCAGCCACTAGTTACTCCTCTCACCATTAGATAATAAGCTTGTTATAACTGGTCCACATCCATATTAAAAAGACTTCTTTCTCCACCTCCCTTTATTTGGTCTCTCTATCACATTCACCAGTTTGTCCATATGACATGGTGGCTTCTGCCACTCCTCTTTTGATGAACATTTCCATGTTGTACATTAACATTGTTTTAATATCTGAATATTCTGTAATGTAGGGTTTATTTGTTCAGTCTCTTTAGGTGTTGCATCATACTTGTGTTCTGTATTGATATACTCTTAAATTACCACATATATTTCTACAGCTATGAATTCTTAATGAAGTTGTGTGGACTATCCATTTAGTATTAAATTATCTGACAATGGCCTAAGAATCTGAAAGCCGATTCCAAACAAACTAATAAATACTATTGTCGAACATTGGTACTTTATATTCAAGTTATTAAAAGTTGAATAGCTTGTGTTCATACTCACCACTGCTGCAGCATCCAATGCTAATTACAAGAAAAAAAAGAAGACATGAACTCTGCAATGAATATAGATCACTAGTGATTCTACACTCACATTAGGTTCTTTGAAGTATAGTACATATACTCAGATATCTGTATACTTTTTTAATTTTTTTTTACAGAACTTCTTTGCAAAGGATTTCCTCCCTCTCCTTGCAAAGCTGGAATTGTTTTGGCCAGCAATGATAAGTGCATAAGACTATCCAATGGCACTGACGGTACCATTTCCTATCATGAGGTGACACAATGATGACAAATCCCTAGACTATGTTAAATGGATGGATGGTGTACAGCACACTGAGCCTCCGAAGGGCACAGAGTGTTGGTGCAGATGACCTAATTGAAAAGCCTGTGTCACTGGATGTACTCTGAGGCTTAACATAGTGAAGGACTGACAATCTTTATACATGAAACCATGAATAGTGCTGCAGCTGGGATGGTCTTTGAATCATTAGGCTCCTTCCATTCGTATTCGGTACACATTCGTGTGAATATGATGATTGTCTAACTGCAATACGATCACACACAACTGCCAGCATCTCTGATGGTGTGGTCCTTTCGACAGCTTACAGCTTCACACCTCCATGGCTATCCTGTTCATGTCAAGGCCCACAGAACACTAACTTCTTGATGGGGTGGTGTTTACACCTGGATGCTTGATGGTCTTGTGAATGGAGAAAGCAAACTGACTTATCTGGTCGGGGCTTCACTGTAGTCCACTGGGTAATAAAGTTTGATGCTAACTTGGTGCTTACACCCACTTCCTTGCATAGTGCTTCCATTGAAGGTCAAAGTAGGCTATCTATTCATCATGGTTTGACCATACATTCTGAACTAGGTGCTTTGCTATCAGTGTCAATGTTCTAACCACACCCTCACGTCCTATCAAAACACTGCCAAATATGTTACGTGCAGTATGGGTGGTCATGATGGCAGTTGCCTGCCCCCCATCTCCACACTGTTTTAAATTTCATATGTAAGAAAATGTTCATGCTTGAGTATTGTATAATCATACCAGCAATTTTGTTTGGCCTTCACACAGACTCCCACAATGAACACACAGTAATAGGCAGCCTGGCACAGGAAAGGGTTGAAACTGAGTATGTCACCAGAATTGCAAGGAATCTCTATTTGGTTTTACAAGATGTACTCTATGACATTAGTCCCTTACTGAGCTTGCATTTATTGCAGATCTTTTGCCCACCACAAACTCCCAAGCAACTGAAAAAAATGCACTGTTGGCTCTTGTATATAAGGAGGGTAGAAGAACAGAGCTGCAAAATTAGAGATCAATATCCATAAAATTGCTTTATTACCAAGTTCTCGAACATATTTTCAAGTCATTTTTTGAGCAATAGACATTCCCTAGACAGGTTTGTGCACTGTGATGCTAGAGATTCATAAGGTGCACTAGGAGGGTCAGTATAACTTTGTGAAACGCCCTGTAGTAGCTTCTTGTGACATGGTGGGGTAGATAGAGTTGTTCAGGAAGACATTTTCACTAGCAGTAGCAGTTTCAAAGTGTTACAAAAATGTTAGAACTTACCTTTAAATGCCCTGCCAGCCTTACACTCAAACTCCTCTCCCCTCAAGATTTTTAGTATGTTGTTTGCGGTATTCCCTACTATCACTGTAGAAAAACTTTCAACTATGCTGTTTTGCCCCAGCTGACCTTTACATATCTTCACTGAGTGGGATATGGAGTAGCTCTGTACTTCTGATTTACTCTCAAACCAGGAAACTTGTTTTCCGGTTGTAACTTTCAGAGGAGATGTAAGTGTGGATTGCAAAAGATGCAGTACCATATGTAGGATTGGCAAAAGCTATGGAGACGCAATAGGCTCTTCTGTGGATTTTAAAAATTACTGTATAAAATGAAAGTGAAGATCTGATAGAAGTAATCATCACAGTACATGTTACACCTCACAGAAAATGCTGCGCTATTGTGATACAGGCCTACGTGATTCAATAACTTCCACTGAAGGCAGTCATGCAGTGACTGACATTGATCCCTAAAATAAAGCATTCCAATATTTACAACAGACACTTCCATTTATCCACAATATATTGACTATAATACTGTCATTGTGCACCTTGTTCCAAATGGAAATAGACATCCAGGTGGATGTTTGCTATATAATACTCTAAGTACCTTTGTTGTTACGGAATGTTGAAGTTAATATTTAACTCAGTTTTTGTTAAGTGAAAATAGAATATAATTTAGCTTTTATACAGATATTTTTTTGTGTTCTGCATGTGCTGTCGGTTTTAAACCCACATTTAAGCATGACTGTGGCCGAAATATTATTTTTAAGTTGATTTCTGATATCAAATTAACATGCTCAGTTGACAGTTAAGTTGTGGACATATATATGTAGAAGTTTGTAGATACATATTTTTGAATGTTACATGTAAGATTGATATGATGAATTTTGGCTGCTATCTGCAGAGAGCAGCCAAGGTTATTTGAGCATTTCCTGGCATGTTATGATACAGGTGAAAATGATCAATAATCTCAGAACTACACATACTCAAGTTGAATATTATACAGATGAACAACATACAAGGTGCATCCAGAAATTATGTTCTGATTACGTCCAGACAAGGTGCAAACAGTCTGATAGGAATGCACATACACAGGAGTAGAGAGGAGGTATGGGGGAATAATGCAGTGACTTTTCAGCCTTGAGACAGCTGTGTTAGCCTTGTGGCAGCAGTGTTTACTGTACAGCCCTACGATAAAATGACTGCCCAATATTGCCTCCCATCAGCTGTGATGTTTGTGCAGCTCAGAAGAAGTCTCCGTAAGAAATCTGTCACAGTCTGTGCCACATTTATGGACATTATGAGTGACAGTACCGTCAGATGGTGGTGGTGTGGGCAGTTCACAGGAGGATGAACTAATATTCATGGTGCAGACTGTAGTGGTCAGCCATCCACAGTGACACCAAAACTGGTGGAAAAAGTGTGGTAGGAAATTTTGCGGAACTGATGCTTCACAGTTTCAAGACTCTCACCAATTCCCAAAAGGCTCACTTGTTGTTGAGTGAAATTGTCTCCTGGTGGCTTGGGTTTCTTAAAGTGAGTGCAAGATTGATGCCAAAGCAACACTGTGGTATGCAGAAAGAGATGACAAATTTCTTGACCATATTGTCACGGGGGATGGCACACCACAAACAATACAACAATCCACACATTGGCAGCTTAGTGGTTCACATGTGAAACCCAATTTTAAGCAGACAGAGAGTGTCAAAAACAAATGTTCAATGCCTTCTGGGATTGACACGGTTTCTTTCTGTAAGGGTTTCTATGATGAGGGGAGACTATAAATGCTGACTTTTATTGTCAAATGTACAAAAATCTGAACAAGGTGATCCAGAGTGGAACACACAGGATGTTGAGAGGCATTATGCTCATTCATGACAATGTTTGTTTTATTTGTTTTAGGACACAAAACAAACTAGTGTCATATGCACCCATGTTATAACCTTAGATCACCAAGAACTGAAAGAACCTTAAATTCAATAAGTTAAGCCCAATTGACAGAAGGAAAGTGAGCTACTAACATGGACTGCCTCATGGTAAGAAGTCCATCAAATATGCAGCATAGACAGCAGAGGTCCCAAACAAAAGATTAAATGTCCTTCTCCATAATGCTATGATGGATAAAAAGTAAAATACAGTACACAGACCGCGCACTGTTCACTAAAACGGCCGGTAACTCTGAAGGCAAATGTACATGTAACTTAAACATTTAGAAAAAGGGCATTTGATCATGAAATGGCAAACTGTCCGAGGTTGTCAACAATGAGCACAATGACTTATCAAAGGGCAATGGCTAAAGGATCGTTCTGTGTCAAGTGGTCTAGGGCTCCCTGCTTGACTATCTCAGATTTTGCTGAAACTTTGTATGTAGAGTACCACATGTCTCAAACAGACTTTGGTTAAGGTTTTGATTCTCCAGTGGAATACTTGCTGAGATACAGCTGTTTGTTTGACCCTGTACCCTGACCACATACAGTATGACACAGATTTCACAAACATTGAGACCTAATACCTTTCTTTTGTTTGTTTATTTACTTACTTTCTTCTTAATTTGAAACTTAGTTGGTTCATACAAGTTCTGTGCTCTATGTAATGGTAATAATAATAATTATTACTTCAATATTCACCAGAAGTAGTAGTAGTGTATCAAAGTCATCCTAAAAAATTGTCACTCTAAAATGTTGAAAGTTCGAATTTGCATGTAACTAATGAAATAATTAAGTAATAGATGTCAAATTTTATGCATAGTATCTGAGTAAGTTATTCTGATATAATTTATTGTTTGATATTGCTAGCTCTTTGTTACTTTACGAATTTAGTGTAACATTTACAATTTTTTTTAACAAGGCTAAAAACAGGTATTTTCAATCCGATGTCACAAAAAGTACCTACTAGAAACATTCTAGAACCACTCTCATTACATAAAGCATGTTTTGAATCTTCTACAAGAGTTGATTTGATTGACAATCACTGACATACAGTGCCCAAAGGAAGGATCAAAGTAAGGAGCATTTCTGTATAACAGTTTTTATTTTAATCTTCAAATTCTTTCTTTTTTGCTTCATACTTCTTTTATTGCTTTTTATTGAGAAATTATAAGTATTCCATTGTGTTGGTCCATATTGACATCATTGCTACCAGTTCAAGAACCTTAACTGTCAACCCCTAGTCCGAAGGAGTCACAGCCGATAGCCGTGTGATACCAGCCACAGGTGGATTTCTTAGTCCAGGTTCCCAAGCCTGTAATTTTGTTTCTTACTGGACGTTCCAAAGCCTTCAGTGGGTGTCTGCCTGTTTCCAAAGCCAATGATTAAACATCGTCTGCTATGTTCTAAAGCCTAAACTTGATATCTCTTATGGTTCCCTCACTAATGTCCATTATTAGTAATATTTCTTCCCATTTTGTTACATTTAAAAGCTACTTCCTTCAGTAAAGTTTTTGGAAACTGAAACTGCTGGCCAGACAATGTAACAAAGAGCTGGGAGTTTGCAAATCAGGTGTTGCTCCGGAATACAACGTATGTATGACATTTCCGGCCAATAAAATAAATGAGCAGGACCTGGTGGATGGATAAATTTTATCAGTGCATCATTTTCTTCAACTGAAACTTCAGTAACACTGCCAATCCACCATTCATTGTCACAAATACAGGCAATGTATCAATCGAGGGAAAGCTCGGGTAGTTTCAAATACACAATAGTGGTATCAGAAATTCTGGCAAGTAGATATAATGTATCATTAGAAATTTTGCAGACACAAATTGAATTTGAGTTAACTGGCACTTGTTAGTTATGCTCTCTAGTTCCAGCTACTGTGCTGCTTTCTCACCATCTTTCTTCTTGAAACTTTCTGCTCTCTTCAGTTTCAGTTTCTGTGGCAAAAATATATTTAATTCTATTTATATTTTGATCAAAAAAGTCAAAGAGATCATATGGGGTTAAAATTTGGTTGGATGAAGGTCTTTGGAAGTTTGCCCATGCAGCCAATGATTTAGTTGTGCCACCAACTCCATCACAGGGAGCTTTTCCATTTCCAAATTCCAGATTTCTGAAGAAGTTTCATTCAGCCTCAATATGGTAATTACTTTTATAGTAGCATAGATCCACAGAGTTCTTGTAGCTTTTATATTGTGCTGCTGAGCCACCACTGAAATTAGGTAACATTTGTTCGAGACACTAAAAATTCACTATTCAACACATGTAGTACACTATCATGATGCACTTTATCAGAAACCAAGCAACAGTAAACTTGCAAAGTGCCCATGTTATTGACATCATAAGAAACAAATGGATGTACTGTGCCTGTGAATTATCCAAATGGTAGCCCTGGGCAGCATCTTTGGCTACAAATGAATCTTTTTTGGTGAAGTCCTTCAGAACCATAAAATTTGTTTCTTTTCAGTCATCTTCAGTGACTTCGATTATGCAATCTGATGTTTTGCAACAAAATGATGGCCTGTCAGCTTACAAATCATGCCTGTGAGTTTTTCAATAATGTTCTCCCTGCTGAGACTTTAGTTTCTAGTGCTTCACAGAAGTGTGACTCCACTCTTTGAATTCAATTAATTCCTGTGCATCCCAGTAAGTAAAGTTTAACTACATCTTCACCAGTGCATCTTTTATGATGATGCACAATATAGTTCATGGCACACAGATCAAACACTACACTTCTATTAGCATTTTGTAGTCATCCTTCATATTAGCACTTTGCAGCAAGAGTTTAACATTTTGATGTACAGTGCACGCACAAATGGAATGCATGCCTGAAACACCAACATTTACACCCCACTTTGGCTCGAGATCTAAGAATTTGGAGAAACTAATTTCAGCTCCATATTTATTATTATTATGGCAGACAAATGACGCACACACACCTGCAGAGGACAGCATCACACCAGTATGACAGCAGGAGTTGCAGTTTCTACATGGATTCTCTCAACTGGGCTACTTTAAAATGTGACAGTGGCCAAAAGGATTCCATGATGTTGGACTACATTAAGACAGCATAAGATGGAGGGATACATAAATAAAACAACCATAGTCCAGTTTTGAATGGACAATAGATTAGTACAAATGGAGGAGGATGGCCAATCCAGTCCCGAGGGAGTAATACTTAGAATACACACACTGTAAAAAGGTCTTTGCGTGAAACATAGAACAGTTATCACCATCATACCTTGACTGAAGATCTGGTGGGGAAAAATTCTGCTCATACGTAAAATCTCTAAGTGGATGCTTCCATTCAGTCACTTGTAGACCAGTTTGGTTTTACAGTAGAAGACAGCAAAAGGAAACTGAAAGTTTTAAATGCTCCATTTAAGAAATCATTTACACAGGGGAATATTAGCAAATGTACTATCATTTGACCACTGTACGGAATCCTGTATGGATGACAGTAATAAGCATCCCTGGCATAGAGAAACATCTGAAAGAATTGGAAACAAATAACTCACAAGGTTCAGATGGAATCCCTCTTCGGTTTTATCAAGAGCACTCAGTGTCATTGGCCCCTTACTCAGTCTACATTTATCACAAATCTTTTGACTAGAGAAAAGTGCCCAGTGATAGCAAAGAGGCAGAGATGACTCCTGTATATAACAAGGGTAAAGTAACAGATCCACAAAATTATAGAACAATATCCTTAACATCAGTTGCTGCAAAATTCTAGAGCATATTCTGTGTTCGCATATAATAAATTTCCTAGAGACTGGAAAGTTCATATTCGCAAATCAGCTTGGGTTTAAAAAGCATTCCTCATGCAAAACTGAGCTTGCCCTTTCCTCACATGATATACTGCAAACTATGGATGAAGACTAACAGGCAGACTCCATATTTCTACATTTCCGAAAAGTATTTGATGTGGACCCCACTGAAGACTTAACAAGGGTACATGAATATGGAATAGGCTTTCAGATATATGAGTAGCTCAAAGGTTTCTTAAGTACTAGAACTGAGTAAAATATTCTCGATGGCAAGTCCTGATTGGAGACTGTGGTAATGTAGGGGTGCAGCAGGGGAGAGTGATAGGACTGTTGCTATTTTCTGTATACATCAATGATCCAGCAGACAGGGTTGGAAGCAATCTGTGGTTGTTCACTGATGATGCTGTGATGTATAGGAAGGTGTCAAAGATAGTTGGTGTGCTGAATAGCAGCTGGCTCCCAATGTTGAAAAACGTAAGTTAATGCAGTTGAGAAGGAAAAACAAGCCCATAATGTTCGGATACAACTTTAGTAGTGCTGTGTTTGACATAGTCACATCACCTGAATATCTGGGCATAATGTTGTGAACCAGTACAAAATGGAACGAGGATATAAAGACTGTGGGAGGGAAGACGAATGATCGACTTCAGTTAATTGGGAGGATTTTAGAAAAGCATAGTTCATTTGTAAAGGAGACTGATATAGAATGGTAGTGTGTCCTATTACTGAGTACTGCTTGAGTGTTTGGGATATGCACCAGGCTGGACTGAAAGGAGACGTTTAAGCAATTCAGATGGGCACTGCTAGATTTGTTGCTGATGGGTGCAATCAGCGTGCAAGTGTTACAGATCTGCTTTTGGAGGTCTAGTGAGAATACCTGTGTGGAAGAAGCCATTAATTTCGAAGAACACTACTATGGAAGTTTCAAGAACGAGCATCTGAAGCTGACTCCAGAATGAGCCTACTGCTGCCAAAATACATTTCATATCAGGTCTACAAAGATAAGGTAAAAGAAATCAGGTTTCATATGGAGACACATAGACAGTCATCCCCCCCCCCCCCCCCCCTCCCGCCATCCCCTCACACACACACACACACACACACACACACACACACACACACACACACACACACAGGAAACAACTAGTTGTGGTACAGTGTACCATGTGCCATGTGCCATGCACCTTGCAGTGGCTTACAGGGTACATATGTAGATGTAGAAAGAGGATATGGCATGCAATCCAGTAAGAAATGTGGTAGGCACATGAAAGTTTTTGATCTGGCAAGAGCCCCACAAATCTTATAGTTTCAGTGAACTGAAGAGCAACAGGTCCAAAATCTAAATACTAAGAAAGAAACCAATTGCACTGCTAGAAATTCATACAGATGGTTTTGTCCATGGAAAAGCTAAAGCCACTGTTTATGCTCCCATGAGTATAAATGATTGAGACATCACTGAAGACGATACTTATGGAGGAAAGTTTGTGAAGAATTGCAATAGAGAGGAAAGTTGTCAATGAAAAGAAAACAGGAGAGGTCTGGCAGGAGACAGGCTATATTAGGGTTACTGGCTATAGCAAAGGAGACGACACTCATGATGGAGCCTTGAGGCACCCTGTTCTCCTGGATGAATGTGACTGAAAAGGCTGAAACCACACATACCTTGAAAACTGTCTTTCCGGCAGGTATCATATGCTTTCTCCAAATGAAAAAAACGTGGCCACCATCTAGTATTTCTTAAGAAAACCATACATGACATGGGTCGACAAAGTGAACAACTGGTCAACTGCAGAAAGGAATGCTCGCATGGGAGATTTGATCCACCATAGCCACATATCATACATTCCATCACCTGGCAAACATAGATAGTGAGGGGCAATAGAGCATTAGATGGAAGGAAAGCGTTTGTCCTTACCAGGCTTGAGAGTGACTTCATGCCAGCATCTGGGAATCATGCTAACTGCTCAAATATGATTGTATGTTTGAAGGAGAAAGTGCTTGCCTGGGAGAGAAAGGTGTTAACATCATCTAGCTCTGGGGCAGAAGATCTGGATGAAGTGAGAGCAAGGTCTAGCTCCCTCATAATAAAGGTAGCATTGCAGCATTCATGATTCTGAGAAGAGAAGGATAGCACCTTAGCCTCCTCCACTCGTTTCTAAGGCTGGAAGGTTTTATGCTAGTTGGTGGAGCTCAAATAGTGTATGGAGATAGGTACAGGGTCCACAGTGACCACCTGCTACGGTCAGGCCAGAAATCTGGTAATGGACCTCAGTCCCAGAGAGAGAGGTTGCTCCACACTATGGAACAGGGAGTGGAACTGTTAAAAGAACTAGTAAATGAAACTCGGATAGCTTTTTTGCTCTCCTGAAGAGTGCGGCAACACTGTGGCTGTAACTATTTATAACAAATACAGTTTGCCATCATAGAATGAGCATTAAAAACACAAAGCATGTTGGCATGGTCAAATTGCATTGCAGCATGCCTCAGTCCCCCAAAGGACCAAGACATGGTGAGGTAAAGATGAAGTGCTAGCTATGGAACATTCTGTGAATTGTAAGGTTCATGAGGTACTTCATATAGTAATTACAACTGGGGAAATGTTGCTTGTTTAAGAATTCCAGGGAGGAATACGGACTCCAGCCAGCGTTAGAACGTGTTCAATTTGGTTTAAACACAGTGGGGATACGAGACAGCAAATGGATAGAGCATGTAAAATGGTCGCTCCACTACTTGTCAGAGAGAATGGACCACTTGAAATGGTGGACAAGCTGGAGTGTGCAGAATGAGAGGTCCAAATCGACTAGGTGAGAGTGGAGGCTGAAAAGAATGTGGGCACACCTGTGTTAAGGCAGATGAGGTTGCGTTGATTGAGAAGGTACACACCTCTTACAGGTTCTGAGGAGCCCCAAAGGAGATGGTGTGCAATAAAATTACTGAGCAGCAGAAGCGGGCAAGGAAATTGATCAAGAATCTGGAGGAAGCCTGAACTGATGGCACCAAATGATGGAGCAATGTTTCCAAATGCTTTGTCGGCATGATCAGCCACTCTCACTCCCTGTGATTTATGTTTGTGGTACTACCTGAAGGACAGGGTTTACATATGTGCTGATCTGAAGCACAGCATATTGAGAGAGGTAGCCAGAATATCTAAGAACATGCTTTGTTCTGCTGTGCAGAATACAATCCTGTGCTTATAGACTCTTCTGGACACTGAGGGGTGCCATACTGAGCCCCCTTTCATAGCAGTAATGGTGCTGATCTGTAATGGTAGGATGTACCATAGCAACACATGAAGACTGTTTCAGTTGAGTTGATTCTACATGATTTCCTCTTCCCCATGTCCTTGACATTAATGCTGCCTAGTATGGTACTCTTACATGAATTAGATTCCATGTTATAATGTGTTAAATAGAAAATATTTAATTATATCCACCCGGAATGATTTTACAATACCAAGAAAGTCCAAAATGCATCTCTCATTAAAATCAACACACACACTTTAATAATGGAAGTAGCCACACTACTATGGAAACTACACCAGCAAAATACAGAAGTCCCTATAGGCCTGTTGCAGTCTACAAAAATTGTGTCCCAGTAGTGGGTTTGAATACCAGAAAAAACTGCCTGTATGTGGTATGTCATTTACTAAAAGCAGCTATTCCTGTCAAGTTTGAAATAAAGTATCACTGACAAGGGATGATACACATCTCTAGTTTCTGCTGGTTAGGATATTTTTAGAGTCATTATTCATATGCTGTACTACAGGACTGTAAATGGTCAGCATTCTGCAGACACATTAGAGGGGACAGACTCCTCTTAACAACTTTCATTCACAGAACACTATTTGGAGATTACTTCTCTTTATCTTCTATCAAATATATTTCATAACCATGTATTCATTTCTGGGCTTACTCAAATCCGTTTTCACATTTTTCTCAATCCTTCACATCCAATGAAACAAAAGTATCAGACAATCTTCAAGTAAATGTATGTAATACTACTTTTTTATGTATGACTTGCCACTAGTCGAGTCAAATGATTTCTTTGTATGGAAAATACATTACACAGAAGTGCTCAACCCGAGATCTTTTCGAAGTCTGATGACCTTGAACAGTAGTTTACAGTGCTTTTCAATGACATTTAAGTAGTGCATAGTGTTAGCTGTAACTTTAACATGTGTTTCATTTATGAGTGCACTAAAAGATGTGTTCAAAGCCACAACAGATTCTCATTTTTGGGAATGTTTAATTTTATCCTCACCAATCATATGTATAGATTTTTGTGTGGTTCCAAACTGGACACTGTTTAATACTTTTAATCATATATCTCATCACCTTCTTTACAACAATTGTATATCAGCTGCAAGCTGACTACGTTATGGTTCCAGCACTATGACTCCTTTCAGACAGTTTGCCTACCCTCAGCATAGGGGCATCTCTCCACCAGTGAGTACTTATAAATACCTCAAGGGAATCATACGTTGTGGGCACAATACAGTACAAACAGTTTATTTATATGCTAGTAGCTACAGGTGTGCCCTGGTGGCACCTGCCAGACATCCAAGCAGCACAGGCTTCAGGAAACTGGTGGCACTGCTATCAAGGAAGCACATTCCTTCTGCATGTGATTTTGTAATGTACATACTTCTACCTGCTGGATACTTAAGGTAAAGTGTGAACTCCTGTTACAGCATTCAATTGTTTCCTCAGTTCCAGGCCAGGAACAGGCTATGCCTCATACCCATCAATCTTAACTACCTGGGACCAGCCCGGAAGCTCCATTCTACGCTGCATCACCACCACACTACTTCACAGTAAACCACACAGTGTGCTCCTGCACCCCGTCCCCCTGCCATGTCCTGCCCTGTGGACATCTCACCTAATAGTGACTCGGGATGAGGCTTGCCTCAGAATTTATACTACTCTCGAGTGATTATGAATGATCTTTCACTGGCTATCCAAACAAAACTTCATTGTGAAATTGTGCCATGAACAAGGCATTCTTAAATTCAACCTGGAAATTCTCATTCACTGCCACATCTATCACCCACAACCGGTCTTAGTGATTATCCAATGTAATAAGCTTTTCACAAAAAAAAAAAAGGTCAGTAAAATATAACATAAAAGTTACTTTCTGGTTCATTTAGGAACTATGCCATTCAAGTGTGTCTAATGAAGCTAAATTTTTACATCATTGTTTGCTATGATGACAAATGGTCTATTATATACTATTATATCTGTACAGTGAATTCAACACATTTTGCAAGAACAGCATCCAGAACCAGTATGTAATGGTGAAATATTTTTGCTGCAGTGATGTCTTCTTGTTGCTAATTTTTTAAGCTGATTTTCCATTCTCTAATGCAGGTCTTAAGAGAAACAAGAACTAATACCTATAATTTTACAAATACGTAGCTCATGTGCTTGTACTATACTATGTGTTCACACATGTGCGTGTGCGTGTATGCTTACTCATTTCTCTATTCCAAAAATAGTATTACTTGGCTGTTGATAAAGGAACACTGCTGCTACAAGTGCGTGTTCTTCAGTAAGCGAAGGACTACTGAGTTAACTTTCAAAAGGGAGAGTGCCTCACATGTATACACTATAGTAATAGGCAATGATATTACACACAAAGAAGGTAGATTTGAAAAGTTCCAGATGCAAGAGATCCAATGTGTACCTTAACACTTGCGTACCCACCATCAGGTCTACTTGTTCTGTTTCAGTGATGAACAAATGATAGTTTCCCTTTGTAGTCAAGTACTGGCAGTTATTGTAAGATCTCAGATATTGCCAAACACTGTAAAATCATACCTGTATTTTTATTATTAGTTTAGATGTAAACAGACAAATGGGTACAGTGGAATTCCATATCAACAGAATCTTCCCCTTGCTGTAAGTAAGTGTTAGAAAAGTCACAATATTCAGGAAAATTAGAAATATTTTCCTTCTTTTCCCATGTTTTGACCTGAGCATCCGTAACTAATTATTCAAACATATTCACTTTGGTATGTAAATTACATTTTTAATAGGTGGTATCTGTATTCATCATGCAACCCCAGCATCCTGTGAGACTCCTTTTGAAGAGAGATTAAGATTGTGATCAACTCAATTTTATTTTGGTCCTCACAGCATCACATGTATTTGTGATCTTTTTGAACATTGAAGCTAATCAGCAAAATGGGCTGGACGTAAGAAGAAAAACAAGAAGCATTTCTAAATACACATCGGTATCTAAGAGGAAAAGCAAAAAATAAATAAATAAATAAATAAATAAATGAAGAATGGTCATTATCAGATGTAGCATCCTTTAACTATACCTGATTCCTTCCAAATGGAGTTGTCCCCCTATCAGTACAGGGTACCAATCCTGGAGGAGGATTTCGTATCTCTGAAACAAATTGGTTCTATATAAGTTATATGAAAAAAATAAGAAAACTTACAAAAATTACTTAGTATTATACAATGTCACATTCAAAACAATTTGCCAATCATTCCATCACTTCAAAAGTTTACCAATACCTGACAATGTTTATGCAGTATGCCACAGATAACTCATCAATGAAAAGACAATGTCTATTAATTTTGTTTCTCTACTCATTACCAAAATTTGAGGATCCTAACACATACCCTTCGTGCAAGCCAGAACTTATTTCCTTAAAAATGGTTCAAATTGCTCTGACCACTATGGGACTTAACATCTGAGGTCATCAGTCCCACTTACATAGAACTACTTAAAACTAACTATTGTGAATTGTGATTTATTAGACTTATAACACACACTTACAAATCATGTGATTATGGTACAGGAAACTTGTCAAAAATTACAAACTTGAATCTAATATTAATTTTTAAAACTATATTTAGTCTATGTAGCAGTATCTATGTTTTCTTATTTTCCAGCATAGGTAAATTCTTTCTTGATAATGGACTTTTTTTCACAATATAATGCTAATTTGTGGTTGGATTCTCCTCAAATTGTCAGTTCATCTTCCATGAACTCCTCTAATGAGTAATATCATTTGTGTAAAAGAATATCATGTAACTTCTTTTTTAGTATTCCTAGTTCCATGTTTAGAATGTTTTTGCTTTTAATTTTGTTGTAGACTTTCATGCCCTTATATAGTGGGGTCTGAGCATATAATTTCAATCTATGGGCAGGAAGCATAAAATATCTTTTCCTTGTACTGTATGGATGATCAAAGTGGTTTTTAATGAACAATTCTGGTTTGTTGTGTAAAAATATCATTAGCTCGTATATGTATATAGAGGGGACAGTCAAAATTTTTAGTGTCTGTAATAATGGACGACCTGATTCTCTTTGCTGTGCAGTGCACATATTTCTGATAATTTTCTTCTGGAGCTTCAGTACATGAGATATATTATTGGAGCTCCCCCATAAATTAATGCCATATCTTATCATTGATTCAAAGTAACTTAGATATGCTACTTTGTGAGAGGACATGTTAGTAGCACTTGATAATACACGCATAGCATATGCAAAGCTACAAAGTACTGCACAGGTACTCAATATGTGCGTTCCAGTTTAAATTACTGTCGAGGTGTAGACCTAGAAATTTGGTGGAATGCACTTCTGTTAATTCTTCACTTTTATGATTTATACTAATTTCCTGGTATTTTAAACGTTTGGTTCTGAATTGAATCAAGTTTGTTTTTGATATGTTAAGCTTCAGACAATTTAAATAGAACCATGACTCTAGCCTGTCTAATGTACCAGTGACTATCAGGAATCATTTCTGTTTCTTCACTTTCTGTCAAGACAGATGCGTCATCAGCAAACAGAATGGATGGTCAATTTATGTTTAATGGTAAGTCATTGACATACAATAGAGAGAGAATTGGACTGAGGATCGAACCTTGCAGGTCACCCTGTGTTATTGTTTTACAGTCTGAATAGTAGTTTACACCATATGAAGAGATGATTGTTCTTTGTTTTCTATTAGATAAGTAAGAAGTAAGCCAATGAAGTACTGCACCCTTAATGCCATATTTTTCTAGTTTGTGGATTAGCAAGGAGTGATTTACGGAATCAAATGCCTTTCTCAGATCACAGAAAATTTTGACTACCTTACGGTTTTTGTCTAGAGTTGTGCTAATTTTTTCTATGAAATTATTTATGGCATCTGTTGTATTTTTCCCTTGCTCAAAGCCACACTGATTGCACAGAATAATCCCCTGTGATACAATTAAGTTTTGGATTTGGATAGCAGCTACTTACATCACACACATCCCTACCTGAGGCAGGATTCAAACCTGTGACCATAGCAGCAGCATAGTTCCAGACTGAAGCACCTAGAACCGCTTGGCTACAATGGCCAGAAACTTATTTCCTTATCTACTGCCTTTTTTGCATTGGGGCGCAAAAATGACTGAGGTCATAAACACCCATGTCACAACTTTCATACAACAATACGCAAAAGAAGTTAAAAGTGACTATATGCTAAGCCCAATCAATGGAAGGAAAGACCTAAAAAGAAGGACTTCCCATTTTAGGAAGGTCCATAAAATACACCATAGAGAAAGCAGAGGTCCCTAACCCAAAATTTAACATCCTTTGCAGTATTGCTGTGACTGAAGCACTAAAACATGATCAACAGCCTTTGAATTGTTTACTAAAATGACCAATAACACAGACGACAAATGTGCACTGAAATGTAAGCTCTTCAAAAAATGGCATTGGGTCAAGAAATGTCAAACCATCAAAGGTTGATGACAATAAGCATGAAGTGGTAGGGGATCACTAGTTAAATGGTGATGGCTAAAGAGACAGTGCCCAATATACAAGCTAGCTAAAATAATGTCTTTGAGATGAGAGGGCCAAAAGGAGGACACAAAAACTATTGGGAGCTATTTAATTTCCCAGAGCTTGTTTCCCATGAAGCAAAGACCAGAGGTGATGCCCAAGTGACATCACTTTCTGACAGACAGCAACACAGAGATCATCGAAAGGAATGGCAGATCTGGGAGGACTGCAGTCTTGGCAGCAGCATCACCAAGCTCATTTCTCATTCAACTGTCATGACTGGGGTCTCTCATGAAAATCACAGTGCCTCCCTCAACAGTGAGCAAGTTTAAACTTTAATGGACTCATTGCACTAAGGCCTGGACCATATGCAGCACAATGAGGCTCTGAATGGTACTGAGAGAATTGGAGCTTATGATACAATTAAAAAGCCTGTGTCACCGGATGTAGTAAGTGGCCTAACAGAGGGTAAAGGGCCCTGCAGTAAAAATTGAGCAGTGTGATGGAAGCTGACCGAAAATGGTCAGTGCCAATGACTAAGGCACACCCAGCACCGTGATCATGCTTAGGGGCATCACTGTACAAGAAGGTACTATTGATAAGTTGCATGCAAAGATTGAGAAACTTGCAGCAGTACATTTATTCCAGACTAGTGTCCTTGGTAAGCAAATTAAGCCTGAGATATACATGGGCTGCCACATAAAGACAAGGTGGTGAGGGCATCATGCCCATTGGGAAAACAGCAGGTAGCAAGAAGCTAAGCTGCCAGAACAGTAGACAAAAGCGAACACCAAGATATAACAGTGATGAAGGTCACACCCCATACTGGTGGTTGAGGGATCATCAAAAAAGGTTACACATGCTGTTTGTCTGCCATGCCCTGCCACACATCCTGAGTATCCCCTGCGGAAGACACTAGGCCTGTATGACAGTGGTTGTTCACCAGCTTCTGCAAAGAGACTCTCGACTGGGCTCAGGTAAAGGTTGCCATTGGCCACCGTGGACTGTTGAATGACCATCTAAGATGGAGGGATATGCAGATGAATAAATGAAACACCCATAGCCTAGTTTCAAACAGATAAGGGATGAGTATAAATGGGGGAGGATTGTCAGGTCCACTCCCCTGAAAATAACACTTATGACCCATAGGACAATGGGGGGACCAGGTATACCATGTGGCCAGGTAAGACATGTGGGAAGACCAAGAAAGTTCCCTAGCAAGCACGAGTCCAAGGAATTTAATAGTTTCAGTGAACCAAAGAACAACACCTTTTGTGCTTGAAATGGGAAGAAAAATATTATGTACAGATGTTGTCATCACAGCATAAGATGACTGCTTCGCATGTCAGTGTAAAATCCAAGAGAGGATATGTTGCGGTATTAAAGCCAGACATTGTACTAGACTACAACTTATCTGAAAGACATGTTGACAGAGGAGACAAGCTGATGAGTTACTATCCCTTCCAGCGAAAGACATAAAAACGTGGAAGAAAATCTTTTTCCACCATTTTACAGAGGGCAGTAGTCGATGCCAACATTATTTACAACATCAAAATATTAAAATATTAAAAATTTGCAGATTTTGTCTGTAAATTAGCAAAACAATTGGTTCAATATGGAGGAGGGGAACTAAAAGCCACACATTCAGCATCTGGAGTTGCAATGGCAAATAAACTCGCAGCACGTCATTTTCATAAGATACTGCATCAACAGAAAAGAAAACAAACCCAGATATAAGATTTATAGTCTTTTGGGAACAAGGGAAAGCTGCAGGAAAGGTAATGACTAAAGAGACCAGACACTACTATAGCCCATGTAAAAGAGGAATTTGTAATATAGAGTGTTTTAAAGATTTCATATCTGAGTGAAGTTCTCTCTACTTCATAAAAATGAGAGAAAAGTACTTCACAACAAAACACTTTACCTATAAATGAATTACTTAGTATTTCCTGCTGACAAATGATTTTAAATCAATAGCTGATTATTTCCTATGGCTCATGAAAATTTTGTCCACCTCTCAGAAAAATAAAAATGCTGAAAAAAAATGGTATCTTAGACTAATATCTACAAATCCCTGTGTAATTTGTGCTAAACATAGGCCTATACATATCCATAAAGAGGAAGGATGGTAGGTTAAGCTGATATACTGCCTAAAGAGGTAAATGGATTAGTAAACTTTAAAAAAAATTATAGCAAATTTCCTCACGATATGGGTATCAATTGGCTTGCCAACCAATTAGTCTCCAATCTGTTAAGGGAAGCATATCTTCTAAATGAAGAGTCAGTATGTGAGCATTCTTTGAGAAATGTTTTGGATTGTTCAGCAGAGAATTTAGACTTAAGGTAACATTTCAGTTACCAGTGCACAAGAAGTTGCGAAGGTTGTGGGGTCAGGAAACCAACTGGAGTGTGAGACATAATGAGAATGAAGTTGTGGTAAATAGGATATGTAGAAAGGAGTTTTTTTGATTGAGTAAGTTGGAAGTGTGCAGGGCAGCACATAAAAGGAGGAAGTATTGTAATGGCTGAAACCCCTGGGCTGATGAAATTTGTGAGAACCCTGGAAAGAGGCCAGGAAGGAGTGTGGTGTTAATTATACGCTACAAAATCTAACTTTATTGCTACTGATGAAACTCACATTTGTAGTGCTGGGCTCAGGGGTGCTTCCTGAACTTCCCCTCTCCTCCAAGATTGGTGCAAGCTCCTCTTGAAGAGGTCCTGATTGACAGAAAACGAAATTTTGAGTTAATGTAACGAACATTTTATCTGCAAAAGTAAAACAACCAAATAAGAAATTAAGATTGTTTCAACGTGAAATGTAAGAGAATGGAATCAATTATTTCAGTCTTTTTAAATCCATACTGATAAGTGAATGGCGAGCATCTATTCTACTTAATTATGCACAAGAATCAACATTACTAACAAAGTTCCAGAAAGCCAGAACTTTACTCCAGTTGGAGGCTAGCTATCTGAAGACCTTCTGGGGCAAACATACATTTACCGTCAACATTTGAAATAATTACTGAACAAATTTTAAAATTTCAAATCCTGTAGTATTCTGCCTATTAAAACATACAACCTTATGTTACAGAGTTAACTCACTGTGGCAAGTTCTACAGTTACAAACTACGAGTAGGACTGTATATGCAGCCTCACTCACTGCAGGCATATACTCACACTATATTAATCAAGTCTTTTGCAAATAGAGAACTTAGTGACTAGCAAAAAGCTTCACCCACAATTTCAAACTATCATGAATTTTTCTCAGGAATACCCAACACAAAGTTACAGGAAAAATGTTTATCGCTTACAACGTTTTTGCTGTTCATGCAGTAAAATTGCCACACAAAACACATACAATGTAACTCTCCTTTCTTTACTTACAGATGAGTACATGCAGCCAGGAGAATGAGTGGCAGATGGGTGGGGTATTTATCAGCTGGATTCTTTGTAAAGGTCGGGAAGAAAAGCCGATGGTTATGGCAAGAGTATGGAGTAGGAGGCACAATAGGATTGAGGTGCAAGTGTAGCATCTGGCTGCTGCCTTAAAATCCAACCTTATACCACACAACACAGGGCTGTCTGTTGCTGCCATGTTAAGAGGACTGAAACCCAAACTTAGTGCAGATCATCTTGCCTGTGGCAGCCACTGAATAGTGTCCATCCAAGAGCCATGTGACATTGGACAACTTTCCAGTATTCCTCAAATACTCAGCCTTTATAGGTCACTGTACAGTGGAGCACCACCCAATCTAAGTTCCAGACATGACATCAATTATCTACTTTGGAGTGTCGTGACTATATTCCTAGGAGTGCAGAACACAATATTGGTATTTCAAGTGCAGCCTATACTGATGGTGCCTACAGCAGTGTTTGTCAGTTGTTAAAAGACAGATAGCAGGAATGTAAGCTTCAACAATAGTTCTCATATTAGTGCCAATCTCTTAGTGGATCAGGACAATGTCTACCTTGCCTTCACTAGAGAGCTGTTTCATTTGCTGCATGTTATCATGTACAATGTGTGTTGCAATGAAGCTCTATTCTTCTCAGCTACTCAGGAACCTCTCTCTTCTTGTGCATTTTTCTTTACTTTTCTGTCTCTGAAAATTTATTACCAGTGTATTGTATTCCACCAGGTAGGCTACTGACTTGTGTTCATGTGCTTCGACACCAAGCTTGCATGATTTTGCTCCATGTTTAAGAAACATTGCTTTGTATCCTTTGGGTTGCAGATGACTATACACTTTTGCTCTCTCATGTTCTGTGATTCTTTGCCACATTCTTACCTGTTTTATCTTGTGCCTGTCTTATGCCACTCCATCCCTTCATTCTGGTATCTTTCTGCCTGTGTCATTCCACCACATAATCCCTCCTTCAAGATGTCCTAGCCTGATTCCTGTATTTCTCTTCCAGGTCTGCACCTCCTGGATGGCACTGCCATCTCCTCCATGGGGATAACAGTATTCAAAGTTGTTGCTGCTGTTATAGTCACAACTTTTCCTCGGAGTACAGCACACAACATTGGAATCTAGGATATCACCAGTGCACCTTGCAGTGCTCAACTTGCATGTTCAAGAATGATTCTCATTAGTGACAGCCTTACAACCTGTTGGGACTATTTATATGTTGCTTTTGTTATGAAGCTGTTTCACTTGCTGAGTATTATGATGTACTTTCCATGTTACAATAACGTTCTAATGTTCATGGCTACCTGAGCGCATTTCTCTTGTGCATGGATCATCCCCAATTGGTGATACATAGGACCATGAGTGTAGGTGACAGGTTGGGCAAGGGAGGTCCTTGTTGGACTCCCTATAGAAAGGTGTGGCAGGAAGACAAACACATTAGTCTGGGAACAGACTGTAGTGACAGGCTGCCACCGTTGGATAAGCAGCTGCCAGCAGCAAGTCATATACTCATAGCTCACTTATTTGTGACATAGTTTAATTCTTAATTTCTTTGCGTGTTTTTGGGTACTTGCATCGTTTAACTCATAAATTTTGGGAGTATTATAGTATTCAAGAGTTGTAGCATTGCGTTTTCATACTTTAATAGTGTAAAATCGCGTTGTCTCCTTCTGCCGCCGAGCAGTTTGTCAGCAATGCACAAGTAGTAGCATTACTGCATTTACTAGGCAATCTTGTATCTTGATAACCATTTAAATTTTGTGTCTAATTGTTTGTGCTCTCTGTAGATTAGTTCAGACATTCTTTGCACAACAGTATTTAGAATGGATAGGGACTGTGACTGCTATGTTCAGATGCGGGCTGAGTTGGCATCCCTTCGCTCCCAGCTTCAGGCAGTGTTGGCTTTGGTCTCACAGTTTGAGTCTGTTGCCAACGGGCATCACTGTGTGGGTCCTGATGGGGATTTGTCGGGTACGGAAATATTCAAAGAGGTAGGAAAGGCATCAGATTTAGAAAACAGATTGACAGAAAAATATGAAAGAGGTAGTTATGATGAAAGTGTTAATGACAAATGAATAAAAGTGAGGGAAGGCCTCATGGACTGTGCCAAATAAGTACTAGGAATTAGAGCATCCCAAAGTACCAGGAAAGAATAGACAACAGAAGACATGTTGAAAAAGGTGGAAGAACAGAGAAAGTGGAAAATGTAGGCACTGAAGTACGTACAGAAATTGAATAATGAAGAAGAGAATAATGAAGAAGAGAAACTGAAGAAACAAGGGAAAAATGGATGACACAGAAATGCAACTAAATAGAGAAAATGGAGAAAGAGAGAATTATGAAATGATATATAGACTGGCTAGTGAGATAGGTTTTTAGCACAAGAGAAACAGGAATAAGATGGAAATAGAAAGAGCAGATGGTACTCTAGCAGAAGAAACACAGGAGGCTTTGAACAGATGGCAAGAATATACTGAATGTCTGTATAAGGGGGATGAAATACAAAATGAAATTAAGTTTAAAGAGGGGCAATATGTGCCAGAAGATTGAAAGGGATTCACAGTCTTGGAAGCAAAAGTAACAATGGCACTGAAGGAGATGGAGAATAGGAAAGCATGTGGAATTGATGATTTTCCAGCAGAACTGTTGAAGAGTCTGGGAAACTAGGCTAGAAAAGAAAAAGTCTAACTCTGTAATGAGATATGTGACAAAGGGGAATGGTCTGAGGACTTTATTGCAACAGTTATGATACTAATAAAGAAAAAGAGAAACAGTAAAAAAATTCAGAGAGCATGGGACAATCAGTCTTATTTCTCATGCAGCTAAAGTGTTGCTGAGAGTGTTTAACAGAAGGGTATATGGTAAGCTGGATAAAGCGACAGCAGAGGAGCAGTTGAGATTTGGGATAGGAAAAGGAACAAGAGATGCTATCGGTCTGTTAAGAACTATAGTGGAAAGATATATGGAGAACGGTAGAGAAATCTTTGCTGTTTTTATAGATTTAGACCATGCTTTTGACAATTCAGTGGAACAAGTTGCTGGATATTTTTAAGAGGAAAGGAGTAGACTGGACTTACAGATGACTGATAAAGAATCTGTATTTAGACTAGAGAGTAAGAATAAGGATTGGAAGCAGAATGTCAGAAGGAAGCAGCATTGGACAAGGTATTAGACAAGGTAGTTGCCTTTCCCCACTGCTGTTTAACGCATACCTTGAAGAGATTTTTGCGCAAGTCTTAAATGCAAAAGAAGAGTATGTATTGGTGGAAAGAGAATATAATGACATGGTATTAGTGGTAGAAAGTGAGCAGACAGTGAATAATATGCTGAAAGATCTGAATGAAGCTTGTGTGGAATATGGGATGCAAATGAACACAGCAAAAACAACGAGTATGGTCATCAGTGCAAGAGTCAGACTGTCCAATATTAAAATAGGACACTCTAGCATTAGCCAAGTAAGTGCATTTAAATATCTTGGAAGCACAGTAACTGAAGACTTCAGATGTCACCAGGAGATGAAAAGTCTAATTGCGATAGTGAAGAATACATTCAAAAGAAAACGGAGGCTTATGTGGCAAATTAGATACATGTCTAAGGAAAATGCTTGGCAAATGTTTTGTCTGGAGTGTGGGGAAAAAACATGTACATTGAGATGGGAGGATGAAAAAAGGTTAGAAGCATTTGAGATGTTGGTGTGGAGTAGAATGGAGAGAAAAAGCTGCATGGAAAGAGTGAGTAATGACAGAGTATTGGAGAGGGTTAGTGAGAGAAGATGTCTTCTGAAGGTTATAAGAGAAAGGAAAAAGAACTGGTTGGGACATTCACTCAGAAGGGAGCACTTACTAGCAGATGCTTTGGGAGGACTGGTTTGAGGGAGAAGACAGCAGAAGGAGTTAGACGATGATACATGACGAATGGGAGAGGAAATAATGCGGACTTTAAGAGGAACACAGAAGACCGGACAGCCTGGAGAACTACTATGTGAAACCCTTCCTTTTGGCAGAACACTAATGATAAATATGAAACGTAGTTAAAATGACCTCCTCCTGTAGGAGGACTGGGAGGAGGTTGTCTTAGCTTATTGCCATGAAGGGAGGACCAATGGAAAAGCACTGACTGACTGACAGCAACACATATATCATTGGAAAGAATATAGGAACTAGTGGGCTGAGGCAAGAGGACTGCAGCCTTGGCAGCAGTGCCAGCAGCTGCATTTCCTGGCAGACCAACATGACCAGGAACCCACATAAACATTACAGTGGCTCCACAAGGAGTGAGGAAGTGACAGTTACCCTGGACCCATTGTCCTAAGGGATAGGTGGTGTACAGGGCACAATATGTGCCGGAAGATCAAAAGGGATCCACAGTCTTGGAAGCAGAAGTAGAAAATGTGCTGAAGGAGTTGAAGAATAGGAATGCATATGGAATTGATAATTTGCCAGCAGAACTGTTGAAGAACCTGGGAAACAAGGCAAGAAAAGAAAAAGGGCACTGAGATTGTCTGAGCAGAGAACAATTGAAAAGTCTGTGTCACCAGATGTACTCCATAGCCTGATACAGGGCAAAGATCTCGGCTGTAAATACTGAGAAGTGTGCCAGAAGCTGATATCTAAAGATGTGGGTGCCAATAATGAAAGTACACCCAACAACATGGTCAGACAGAGCCATCAGTGTACACAAAGGAACTATTGCGAAATTTCATGCTTAGGTCATAACACTGAAGGTGATAGGACAAGGCTGGAGTAGTGACCTTTGGAAGCAAATGAAAGCCAAGGTTAACGTGGGCCACTTCATGAAGCTGTGATGGTGAAGGGTTCACTCCACCTGGGAAAGTTACAGGTAGTGTCAAGTTAAGCTGACTAAGGAATTGCTGAAAGTGGACACCAGGATAGGGACCCAACCAATACTTGCAATCAAAGATATCATCAAAGAAGGAGGCATAGGATGCGTGGCCACAGATGATAAACAAATAGCATGCATACCAGCTGAGGCGAAAGTAACGGTGATAGAACAGTGGTAGTTCAGCAGCTTCAGCATACAGACACAATTGGGATAGTGTAAAAGGCACAACTGGCCAATGGCTGCCATGATGGTGGATAGTGCTGAGAAGGCATAAGACAGATTGATGTGCAGATGCATAAACAAAACACCCACAGTCGAATTTTGAATAGACAAAGGACCAGAACAAATGGACGAGGGTGGTTCGATCAGAACCCAAGGAAGTATCATATAGGACTTGTAGGACATTGAGGAACCACACACAGCAGGCTGTCAAGTAAGACACATGGGAGGACCAAGAGTGTTTCCTATCAAGCATGAGCTCCAGAAATTTCATAGTTTCAATGAATGGAAGGACAAGAGGCCCAAGATATAAATATGGATGGAGAAACCATTTGTGCTGCCAGAAATTCATGTAGTTTTGTCAGTGAAAACAAAGCCACTACAAATACCCCAGGAGTAAGGATGATCAAACATCACTGAAGACACCACTCAGTGAAACAGGTCTGTGGAGAACTGCAAAAATGGCAAAATTGTCAACAAAAAGTAAGCTGGAGATGCCCGGTGGGAGGCAGGCAATTATAGGGTTAATGGCAATAGCAAAGTGGACTACACACAGATTGGAACCCTGTCCTGCATAAAGGTGTCCAACAAGGCAGGACCCATACTCACCTTGAAAATGCTGTCTTTAAAAAACTCCTGAAGGGAACAGGGCAGGTGGCCATGGAAGCCCCAACTGTAAAGCGTGTGGAGCTGTCTAAGGCCTTCTCTAAATCTAAATATATGGTCACAGTCTGGGATTTCTGCAGAAAACCATTCATGACATGGGTGGACAAAGTAATGACACGCTCATTCGAACTGGGGGCACTTTCACAAGGGAGCACAACCGCCTTAGGTGATTGGTCGCAACTCAGGTCACACCTCCCGAACAGCTTACAGATGGACCAATCAGCAATTTGGGAAGGTTGCAGCTCAGGCAATCACCCCTCCTTGGGTCTGGCCTGTACCAGGGTTTATGTGCGAACCCTGCCTGTCAACCTGGGAATTAGGCAGTACCCAGTCACCTGTTACATGTCAGATGCATGTGATGGCCATCACGAGCACACAGGGAGGAAGAAGAAAATGATTAACCTCAAAAGCCAAAGCAGAGTAATAAGAGGAGGAGGGAAACGAAGAAAGGGAAATGAAATGAAAAACAGTGGTGAGATGGTTCTCATGTCAGCGACATGCAGTGTGAAATATTCCGAGTAACACCAAATAATGTTTCCCAAGGGAGGGTGCAAAGAACAGCAAGATGATTGACATGCAGAACAGAAGGGAAAAAGACACTGCTAAGGCTGGGGTCCCGTGGAAGCCAAGTACAAACCCACCAAAGAGTAGCGAGGCCCCTGGTGGGGAAGACATGGTTATGGCAAGGGAAATAATATTAGAGGATGGTATGAAGTTACTCTGACATTTTCTTATGATTAAAATAATAATTATATCACTATCAAACGTAATGAATACTAATTTTATTAAATTACGACATCCAATATCAATAATGCTTTTCATTATCCTACAAACTTTTTTAAATGGGTAATAACAGGAACAATAATGGAAAGATCGGTGAAATCCTCTTGTGAAATTTTCTCCATGTGCTTTTCTTAACCTTATGTTGCTGAGTGTTGCTGTTACCATATATACTTCATTTGGAGAGATTTGACATTTAAAACCAGTTCAGTAGCAGTTCACAATATTAGGGAATTCTGAAACACTATATGCCACATCTGAAACCCACTGGAATGCTCAGTTTGACACTGAAATACCAATTGATGCTCGCTTGAGTACACTTGCCATTGCTGTTTAAACTCTCAGTAAGTTAAATTTGTCAGCTGAAACATCTTGTGGTATGGGGTGTTCCATGTGAAATCATGCCATCTGTTTAGCTAAAGTTGTCAGCGTCAACTGAGTGCAGAAGCTAATTACTAGAAGCTCGAAACATTACCATTGATGTTGAGGTAAGAAATTCAGATCTTATTAAGTGAATTTCAGTATCTTTGTGGAAACTTGGGCACCATTCACCCTGATCTAAAGTAGTTGCGAGTGCAATTCCTATCAATCCTGAATTACATTAGATGTACACTAAGGAAAGGAAATAATTTCTTGGTGAAACCAGAAACTGATTTATTCAAGTTAAATATATTTTATGTCATTATTGACAATCTTTTGAACCCAATATGAGACAGTGTAAACTTTAGAGGAAACATTTCCTGGAAATACTACTTTTCACACTAATTTATTATTATTACTCTTTCCAACTCCTGCTACATGAACGCATCATGGTGCTAGTATTTTTTGTCAACATATTTAACCTTCACACACACTACAATTTATCCTCTGTGTGTGTGTGTGTGTGTGTGTGTGTGTGTGTGTGTATGTGTGTGTGTGTGTGTGTGTGTGTGTGTGTGTGTGTGTTTCCTTTTCAAACCAATGTAGGAATCTGGAGATATGGTTTAAGACTTTTTTGTTTTACTACATTCCAAATAATTCTGATTGTAGTAACACATTACACAAGACATATCATACTTGTTCTTACTAGTTTTCTCAAATGATGGAGGTCATGAAATTAAACAGTTGGTTTAACAACAAAATGTTAAATAGTGGCAACTATTTATTTACAACTGATACATAAGAGCTGCAGGATTGCACCTGGCCTTCCAAGTAGTCGACAGCATCATGTAGCACCTGTTGCCAGCTATGTGGATGGCATAGTACACTGTTAGCAGAGCCTGTTCTGTTGATGGTGCAATTGCAGCAGTCTACTGCCTGTGTAATCTCTGTAACAGCTCTGAAGTGAATGCCACAAAGTGGTTCCTTCATCTTCAGAATCAAATCACAGTTACAAGGACTTGAGACTGGGGAGTATGGTTGATGGTACAGTACATCCGAGTTCCATCGACTGAACAGAGCAGCCACAACTTGCACTCTGTGTGCATGTGCATTGTTGTGCAAAATGATGGCTGGGTTGTACAGAAAGTGTTGCTGTTTCTTTAGGAAATCTGGTCGCAGGTTATGCTACAAAAACGAGCAGTAATACAGTACTTTTATGGTCTGCCGTGGAGGTATGTAATGCTTTAGTGTCTCCACAGCAGTGTTGCCACTCTAAGTTCCAACCCTCACACTTACACTGGGATGTGATGATAGGGCTTAGAGTACTTTACTGCAAAATAAGTGTGAATTTTAGAGTGTGAACTTAACAAGAGCTCATTACAGATATGCTAGTTTTCCATCAGTGAAATTATTCTAATTAAATACAATGAAAATTGCAAATATATTTATAAATGTTATTTAAATTTGTAGATAGCACAATGTACTCAAATTCTGACTGAAAATGTGTGTGGAGTACCACAAATATGATTTTATAAAATCTGCTTGGTGAATATAATATAATGAGGCAGCAAATTTAACTTGCTCCGTCAGTTGTGTAATTTGGAATCCTGTATCTCCTTACTTTCATAGAAGAACATAGTTCTGTATTTTAATGCCTGAAATGAAGTGAACAAATTACATGGAAGAGACAAATATCAGTAATCCTTTTTTCTGCGGGAGAAATGCAGTTGAAGCAAAAGCATCTAAAATCAGGTTCGTGAGCACTGGATTTTGCACAGAAAATGAATCATTAGCAGAAACTGTATTATTGGTAAGTAATGTTTACATTCCTGTCCTCTGTCCAATGGGGAAGTGACAAACTTCAATGTTCACATGTTCTGTAATACAGGATAACATTGCACGTAACACACAACACAGGTCAGTACTGTTAATAGTGGGTTGATGACACACGTCTGTATACTACCACATTCTCTGAATCAACCTACTGCACCACAAGCTGCTAATTTGCTCTAATTTTGCCAGCACTATCTCATGCAACAAATAGTACCATAGGATAAACCAGCAGAAAAATGCTCCTGTTGGAGCAAATAAAATATGAATATGTTCCTGTTTGAAATACTGACAGGAGACTGGAGAACCAGCGGCCTCAGTCTACATTCTGCCTTCCTCTCCAAACATTTTTGTCTATGAACATATTTCCAGTATTTTAACACAGAATATTCTAGAGTTTTACCTGTTCTCTCTCTGTAGTTAAGCCTTCATACTCAGTATCTCCCTCTCACTGTCACTGTCTATGTCTCTGTCTATCTACCACTTTCTCATTTTCTCTCACTGATTTACAGTATATCCCACTGCCACTGACACTGTCACCTCACTCAATAACACGGTTTGCTTTTGTCTTTCTTTGATACTCCCCCTCTTTCCACAACACATTAACAGTTCAAAAATTCTGGGGCATCCAAGTTATTTTTCCTCTTAAGCACTGGTGTGTAATATTTTGGTATAAAATTTGCTCTCTGACAACTGTGTGTTCAAGCCCACTGATCTTAGAGGGTCCAGACTCCACCTCTCCATCATCCACAGAGCCTGTGTATTGTCCACACACATCTTTTGTTTTGACTACACTGCCTCCTCTCTCACTTTCTCCCACCGACTGTCTTCGTTTATCTCTCCTCCTCCTTTACTGCCACTGTCCCACTGATCACTAATATCTCTTTTTCCACTCCTCTAAAGAAATTTCCATCACTTGACTGTTAATTGTTCATTTGTTTTACACAGTCATGATCTCAGCTTCATAGCCTTTCTCAAGATCATGTTGAAATTTTAAAATATCTTTGACCTGTCTGTGACTTATCAAAAACATATTTTTCATCTTAAAAGATGAGTTTTACTGCAGGATATGAGTACTTGTCTAAGATATGAAATCTGGATGACATTGTGCACAGTTGAAAACCAGAACTGGCCTTTGGAAATAGAAATATATTTTTTCAGTGATGACATGTCACAGCAGGACGGACATTTTTTTAACATGTCAACATACACAAAACAATTGCTATAAACCCAATGTCTTTATTGTGCAAAATAAAAGCACACTCAGAAGTCAAATGAAGGACATATGTGACAAAACATTTCATCATTTGTTTTACTTTATCCGATATTTTGCTCATCAATTGCCATTCATTGAAAATATCTGGCTTGTGATTTGTACCATAAAAGAGTAAAACTGTTAGAAATATTTTACGGAATTTCCAGTCTTTCCAGTATTACAAGATTTTTGCCATCATATTCTTTCCAGATATATTTAGATCCTTGTTACTTATTTTTTTTTAGTGCAATACCACTTTGGCCATATCTGTATAGGTATCAAGTGACCATTTTTTAGAGCGAGTGATCATAAAGATTCATGGTGAAAAAAGTCTGAATAAAATCATAATTTCGTGACCTGAGAAATCATTACTTGGCCCTAGAACCCTTGCCACATGTCCATGGCATCAGACAAAATTACATTTATGCATCAGACCAGTAATTACATGCATATTTTGCAGCAAAAGTCTGAAAACTTGGAGCAACTGGTTTTTATTAACAGGTAATGTTATAAATAAATGTTTTGATGTTCCCTGAGAATGTCATCTTTGGAAAAGACTAAAATATTCCATTACTTCCCATCAAAATGAACTGCAAGTGACAAAAAATTGCTCTGAGCACTGTGGGACTTAACTTCTGAGGTCGTCAGTCCACTAGAACTTAGAACTATTTAAACTTAAAGAACCTACGGACATCACACACATCGATGCCTGAGGCAGAATTTGAACCTGCGACCACAGCGGTCGCACAGTTCCAGACTGTAGCACCTAGAACCGCTCAGCCAACCCGGCTGTCTAACGTTAACATTTTACCCTGTACTGTAGGAGAGTTGCAGTACCACTATTCTTCCTACAGGTATACAAAATTTCACTAGAGTGATGTCTATCCAAAACACAGGACCATTAGTTCATTGATCAACATAACCTGAGTTATGACCCAGAAAAATCGAATTTTTACACACAGCTTTTTCGAACATAGGGGTGCTTCACACTGTCATGAATAAACAGATTGCCATTGTAGAGATTTGGTTAGTGTTCAGTAAGAAATTACATTTACTCTGTATTTTATCCCAATGAGCACATTTTTTTATCTCCAATATTCCTCAGACTGTCATGTTTCATGTCAAACCTTCTTTAAAATAACAATAAAATTGGGTTAGTATAACAATACAATGAAAATAAATTTTTAGTTAATGCAAGCTTCCAGAGCCAGACCAAGTACGTTATATTTTCAATAACATTGGGTTGCTATATTTCTAGTTAGAGTCCAGCCATGTATCACACTCCATGACTGGTCCTCACTCTCAGCAGCCCTGATTACAATGGCTGAGCAGCTTCTGAATACTGCACATTCCTGTTCTTGATATTAAGCAATGCTGAAGTTCATTTAATGAACAATATCCGCTGGATAGAGGACAACTGGAAGCTAGGGTTTTGGAGTAAAGTGACAAATTATTCTCTCCTCCATGGCAATCTGATGGCTGGATTCAATTTGCAAAATCCTATGTTTGCTTTACCTGCCATCATCTTAGTGCCAACAATGACATGCACAGGAGGTATGACATACAATATGCCAGTCCTCCTCGTTAACTTGTTCTCTCCTTATTGCACTTTAGAAACTGCTAAATGCAGAAGCATAAGCATATATTTGACAGTACTCTGTACTGTCTACAGCAGAGGAAGATGGCAGAGACAATGACTGCTTGAATCAGTTCAACAATGCCAGCTGTCATGAAGCGGAATTGTGAGGAAATGATATATGGACAGTGACATTCCTGAAGTGTGACTGTCTGCCCATGTTCCTGCCTGAAGGCAATGGTTTATCTTAAGGATGAGATATAAAGGTGGCTTCACTCCAAACCCGATGTCCACTATCTCCATCTTCTCCAGAATCGACTATCAAGGAAAGATCGATGAAAGTGTCCCCAGAGGAGTTCAAGTCATCATAGAGGAGAATGGCGGACACACCCCATCTTACTGTCCACTAATATGTGCCCTTATGCATTGGATTCCGTAGTGTGTAGAGTAGGAACGACAACCTCCAACTGTGGGCTCTTACTGTTACTCACCTGGTGAGTCTGCATCTGGAGACCGGGTACTGGGGCCAGCCTCTGGTTCCTGATCTCGCTGTCTGGCCTTACCCCCAGTACCTCTGGCTGTAAATACACAGAGAGGAAAACTTCATTTCAAAATCTTTATCTACTGCTTTAATGATGTGTTCATATTATACCTGCAATGACTGGCATATAAGGGTATTTTAACTTACAGAGCTGTACTGAGCCTACAACCGATTTCAGCAGCCGTTATTAAGAAACAGAAACCCATGTTCACTGCATGTCTGTAGAACAGCAAGCACAAAAGAAAGAAAGAAAGAAAGAAAGAAAGAAAGCTTTCAGCATTGTCCTCAGGGATAGAAATTTTATGAACTGAGCTTATACATGACACTCAAAGGAGTGATGCACAGACCTATGCCCTCTTAACAATAAATTACTTTCTTTTAATATTATGATTATAGTATGAAAATAGTGATATTAAACAATATATCATACATAAATGTACAGATATTGGTCATTAGATTTTTTTTTCTATTGTGTAAGTGGTGACGCATATTTATTTTAAAAATGAGATGTATCAAAGACATTAATTAGAATTTTAAAGTAATTATAAAAGAATTTCAGAAAAGTATAGAAGGTAAGGTATAGAAGACAATTTGTCATTTGACTAAATAGCTACACTGCAACACATCTGGGTGCAGTCCTAGGAGAAAAAAAAGACATGAAACAGAAGCTGTGGTTGACAGAGGAGTAAGACAGGTGTTGAAGTGTTGCACAACTAAACAAGCAAGTGCAAAATATGAGATTAAGTGACCACATGCTAAATTTATAGTCTGCCCTCACCACTTGTCATAGCCAAGCACAGAAAATGTGACGAACGTAGATAATTTATAGATATAGTGCCTGTTCTTTTGGTGACACATCCATAACAACAGACACCATACCCTTATAAATACAGATGCCTAACTGCAAATTTGCCATGCTGTAGTGTCCATAAAATGGAGATTTGGGTTAAACAGGAAACATGTTCTGACAGCAAGAGCGATTAAAGTGACCACTCATGTAAATTGAGAAACCTCTATCCAAATCCCAGTACGGAAGAAATTTTTACTGCCTATACTGAGTTTTATCAATGCCATATTCAAGTAGAAGTAGAAATCAACCCTGGATAATGGTTCATTCCAAACATTTTGAATGTATCTACAGTGCTTAACTGCAGAAATCCCTGTATTCTCATTTGGGTGCAAATAATCCTGCAGAATGAGAAAAAAAAATGCTGTGAAAAGACTGGTATCAATACATACATACCGATGAATTAAATCGGGAGGATCTGAACAATGAAGTTTGGAACACATTTTGATTGGTTGTAGATGAAGACAGCAAGTCAACTATGTACATATACTGCTTTGCTTTATTGTTTTTCCAGTCAGGAACAACACATTCAAAGAATAAAACATTTCAGTTGATGTTTATGTCAACTTCTTCAATAAAATTGCCAAGGAAAACAAAAATGTGGATATCCCCAAATATAATACTAGAGGCACTGCAATGAGATCAAGTGGCTATTTCTCAAAACAATACTAAATATATTGTAAATGTGAAAGTAACAAGAAACAGGGAATTAGCCTCTGATCATTACATGACAAATTAAACTGTAATTTCTCCCTATTAAACACCACAAGAGACAGCAAAAATTGATAAAATGTAACAGAGAGAGGCTCAACATCACAAGAGAGAAAATTCAACATTTTCAAGAAGAAATTAAAATAGAAAAATCGAGAGAATGGGAAGAATTATCCAAAGCAATCAATAGGGCAGTGAGAATGTATTAGAACATCAAAAATGAAGATGGTCTGATGGAATGAAACCTGTGTAAAAGCAGTTGCAGAAAGAACAAAAGAAAGGAAAAAAGGAAATTTTCTTGGAAGACTAAGCACTATGATGAATTTGAAGTGCAAAAGGAAAGAAACTGAAAGAATAATAAAGGGTGCTAAATGGTCTTTTTGGGAAGTGTAAACTTCTTGACATACAAAACAGCTTTGTTAAAAATCACACCCAGAATTTCTATAGAATGTTTAAAAATCACATTAAGGGCTACCAAGCTTCAATTATTCACACTACTGATTATTAAAATTGTTAGACCAAAAAGATGACATGTTACAAATGCACAATTTAACCAACAGGAAGAAGATGCTGTGATATGCAAATGATTAGCTTTTCAGAGCATTCACACAAGACTGGCACCAGCAGCGACACCTACAACATTCTGGCATGATGAAAGTTTCCAACTGATTTCTCATACACAACCAGCAGTTGACCAGCGTTGCCTGGTGAAACGGCTGTTGTGATGCCTTGTGTAAGGAGGAGAAATGCGTACCATCACGTTTCCGACTTTGATAAAGGTTGGTTTGTAGCCTATCGCGATTGCTGTTTATCATATCGTGACACTGCAGCTTGCATTTGTCGAGATGCAATGACTGATTGCACAGTATGGAATCGGTGAGTTCAGGAAGGCAATACGGAAAGCCATGCTGGATCCCGACAGCCTCTTATCACTAGTAGTTGAGATGTAAGGCATCTTATTTGCATGGCTGTAACAGATCGTGCAGCCATGTGTCGATCCCTGAGTCAGCAAGACAACAACCATCTGCGTAAACAGTTCGACGACATTTGCAGCAGCATGTACTATCAGCTCTGAGACCATGGCTGTGTATACCCTTGATGCTGCATCACAGACAGAAGCCCCAGTGATGGTGTACTCAACGATGAACCTGGGTGCACGAATGGCAAAACGTTATTTTTTCGGATGAATCCAGGTATTGTTTACAGCATCATGATGGTCGCATGCGTGTTTGACGACATCGCAGTGAACGCACATTGAAAGCTTGTACTCAGCATCAGCACCATATTGGCGTATTGCCCAGTGTGATGGTATGGTGTGCCACTGATTACACGTCTCGGTTACCTGTTGTTCACATTGATGGCACTATGAGCTGTGGACATTATATTTCAGATGTGTTATGACCCATGGCCCTACCCTTCATTCATTCCCTGCAAAACCCTACATTTCAGCAGTATAATGCACGACTGCATGTTGCAGGTCCTGTACGGGCCTTTCTGGATACAGAAAATGTTCGACTGCTGCCCTGGCCAGCGCATTCTGTAGCTCTCTCACCAATTGAAAACGTCTGGTCAATGGTAACCGAACAACTGGCTCATCACAATACACCAGTCACTGCTCTTGATGAACTGTGGCATCGTGTTGAAGCTGCATGGGCAGCTGTACCTGTACACGCCATCCAAGCACTGTCTCAATGCCCAAGCATATCGAGGTCATTTTTACAGACAGAGGTGGTTGTTCTGGGTACTGCTTTATAAGGATCTATGCACCCAAATTGCATGAAAATGTTATAACATGTCAGTTCTAGTATAATATATTCGTTCAATGAATACCCATTCATCATCTGCATTCCTTTTTGGTGAAGCATTTTCAATGGCCTTTAGTGTACTTCAAAGATGACAATGGTAAAATAAGCAAATAACCAGACCTGTAAATTAATAAGAAAGTATGGTACTGCCAACAACTCTTGAACTGTGGACAAAAGAACTATTAGCTAGAATTTCCCTATCTTCATTGAAACACCGAAGCAAATCCACAACACACAGCTAAGGAAATAAAAATAAAAAATAATAATAAATACTGTGAAAAACAAAAAAGCCAGTGGAGAAACTTATAAAATGTCCCAACCAAAAATGGTCTCAACTAAAAATGACAAACAACTTCAGACCATATATTAAGAAATATGGGAAACTGGAAAAATGCCAAAAGACTGGATAGTGACTCTTACCCATCCTGTGCACAAAAATTGTGATGAGCACGATGTCAATAGTTGCAGAGATATATCTCTACTGTCACTTTATAGCTACTTGTGAGAATATCAGATTGGATTTAGGAAGGGCAGATCTTGCTCAGAACAGAATTTCAACATCATGTCCACAATCTGCCACACACTTACAAACTCTGAAGACATGGTTTTAACATTTACAGATTTTAAAAAGGCAATTGATTTGATTGACAGGGAAACACTAGACAAAGTGACTCAAGAATTTGGCATTAAAGCTAAACTACCTTATTCATGCAACACTCACAGACAATGAAGCAAAAGTACAGTTTCGGTGTGAAGTATTGAAGGCACTCAAAATAAAAATAGGTGTAATGCAAGGTGACAGCCTGTCTACATTCCTCGAACTTCATCCTAGAGAAAATAGTAAGATAATGCAAACAAAAACTGACAGAACACAAGGTAGCACCAGTAAGACTAGATACTAAGAAAATAAATACTGAAATTCACTGTTGACCATTTGGAAATGATTATGCCATTCTAGATGAAAATCCAACAAATGTAGAAATACAAATCAGTCTCGCAAGAGAAATAGCCAACAAAGCAGCATTAAGAGTTTGTATAGAAAAAAAAGCAAAATTTCTGACAAACATTAGAATGCCCCTATAACCCTAGAAACAGATAGAGAGATAAGGAGGGTTAATGAATTTAAATATTTGGGAGAAATGATAAATGGAGAGAGCATGTGGCATAAGCAGGAATGTTTACAACACAAGGTCTCTGTCTAACATTTTGAAAATATAGCACTACAACCCAGTAGCAAAGCCATGTGAACGTTTAGTGTTGAATTACAAATTCCACAAATTTTAAGTCCTAGAAAGAGCAATCATTTGAAACAGTCACTGTGCTAAGAAATATAGAGGTATATATATTAGGAAGTGATGAATAACTAAATCACAACATAGAAAACATAGTTCAAATGCTACAGAAGAGTCTGAATAAAGGAGAAACTCCCCATACAAAGATTTGTGTGCATCCGCAAAAGATAATCTTATGCATCTGGTGGAACAGAGATTGTGTGGTGCTCTACAAATTGCTTTCCTGGGGTGTAATCTGCTCTGCTGACATTTATTGTCAACAATAGACCTCCTGCAGATGCAATGAAGAACAACAACCAGGAAGACTATGTGCTAGTCCACAATAACACCCACCAGCAATTGTGGCACCCAAATGGACCAGGCTATTTCATACGTCAGCCTGGTGGAAAAATACTGGTTTGAGGGAGAGAGGAAGGATTACAGGGACACTATCCTTCATTTCAAGACACAACAATGAGGTTTCAAATCACTGGCTGTGAATGTGTTTGACTTGTTCCAGTCCCCGATCATATTGGACATTTCGTCTTCAAGAATCTCAGCTATGTTGAGTGACGGTTGTATACTTAAATATATTTATATCAAGATGATGAGCTAAATATGTGCTATGACTACAGAATTAAGTGTGTGCGGTCTAAACATTGCTGCTTATAGTGGGGTGCTTATTGGCAATGATTGCTTACTTTCATCGAGAGCTATTTTTAAATGTCAGTTTGGTACTTAAAAATTTGTCTTCTTTTATCTTTGATCACATTTCCCTCACAGTCTACCACAGTATTCATTTTTTAACACAACTGCAACATACACTAAATATTATGCACTACATAATTAACATTGAGTGTCAACTTAAAGAATGAAATTTTGAACAACTGATTCACTGAAATAATTTAGCATACCACCAATAAGGAATTAAAGCCAAAGAAGAAGAGTAAAAGGAAAGTACCACATAAGAAATCATTTACATGCTATTTTAATTGTATAATTAAGCTACTGAAGAAAGTGAAAATCTCACCTGCCAGTATCTCCTCAATGCGCAACTTTTTTGGGAGCTGCAAAAAATAAATAAATAAATAAATAAAATTAAGCAGTGTAATAACTTTACATCAACTGAATTTGAGTGTAAATCAAACACCTTGAAACATGGCATTAGTATGTCATCTCACTGCAATGCTCATCTCTGTATTAGTAAGTTGCTAAATTAAAACAGTATTGGAGGTAACAAATCAGGTGCAGAGACAAACAGATAGATGTGAAAGTTTATTGAAGTGACAATTATGGAAACTGCATAATGATTCAAGTGAATAATCACAAAATATTTGACTTTTAGTTTAGCTCAGTAATATGAATTCACTAGGGTTGCCAGCTGCCACATACAGCCATTGTCACAGAGCAGACAAAGGTGCAGATGAAATGCAAGTCAGCAGGGTGGGAATGCAGATCATAGCTGCCAGATGTTTAAAGGTTGGTGTAAGAATACTGGCAGTAACAAATACAGTATAGTTTGCAGGAATGAACACCCCTCAGCTATGACCTGGTGAAATAGTCCAAGGGATCATGGAAGGGGAAAGAAGTAATAGACTGTTATAAAATTATAGGTTGTCAGTCAGGAGGTAGGAGATGATATGTCACATATAATTCTGACAGTGTCTCCACTGTATTTCTGGTTACTGATCACCAGCAGATCCCTAACTTTTGAGGTTAGGTGGTTCTAGTCCCATTTAGCAGAGATCACAAGTCATACACCACACAGTGTAGCGTAGTTGTGGTAGCTTAGGACTGTTAATTCATATGTTAATCACTTTCTTTTGTATTGGCAATGTGATGCTGAGAGGAACAGCACATTATTATTTCATAAGATGTGTCTATTTATGGGCGGACTGACCTGTCCCAGAGTATTGCATCTTAGAATAATTCATCATCAGAGTTCATATGTTTGATTCCAGCATGCTATTACCTGTCCTGGAGCATGTTGAAATTGTTCTCCCGGACACTTAAGATGAGGGCCATGCAACCCTGTTAGGTTGCTTCTAACTGATGCATGTAGACTGTTCAAGGTACAGTGTTGGTTCGAATCAAGAAAGTTATCATCCCTCTATGTGAAAATATGTATTTTGTGTCTGTTAGCACACAGTCTGTTAGCCACCATACTAAAGTCATGAACTACTGCAGTCCAAGTGGCTGTAGCTGACTGCAATTGTGACAAATCTAGCGTTGTGCTATGTAGAAATGTATGTCTAATTTACAAAGAAGATAGTGCACATGTCTTGAAGTGGACAATGTGAAAGTGGAATCGATGATATAGGCATCACAATGCAAAAGTACTGTGACAGCTTAACATTTATTCATATTGGCACTACACAGAGGAACAGTGGGAGTGAGGAAACAGCATACCGGTATTGGAGTTCCAACATCTCCAAAATTTTATATTGTGCAATGAAATGAACCACATGTCAATGTGGATACATAGCTTATCCAGAAAATTATCATGAACAAGTGTGGTACTCAGTAGTCATGAGTTAACATTAGGCAGTCATTATATGTAGTTACAACTATTACAAGTAGCTAATAAAACATTAATACAAAAACCATCTGCAATGTAAATTTGTTTTCTGTGATGTGAAAAAGGGAAATCTTACATCACTTGGAGGGGAAACAAAGTGTCGAAACTGAAGGCTTTAAAATAATCTGTTAGAGCACAGTTCGATAGAGCTACAGACAATGCATCCATACTCCATTTTTGTCACACTGTGGCATTTCATCAGAAAGATGCTTGAGCAGTTGATGTGTGCAATTTTAAAGATTCTTTGTATTTTGGCCTGGTGTATCCTCTGTGATCATGACTAATAGAGATGGAAGGTGATGTGATAGCAGCAGCACAATGTGACCAATGTGAACACGTCCAATAAACACAAAACTGCAGATAAGAAAAGCTTGTGGAGTAGTGACATGAGCAGGGGCATAATTCGACTGGGGCAATGACATTCACAACAAATAAAATCAGAAAAATTGAAATGGGAACAGAAAGGGGAGTAATAGATGGAAGCAACATATCATAATCAGGTCCACAAATGTCCGTAGTTTGCCGAGGGCTTACAGTAGTGGTAAGTAACTAATCCTATGGATGGGAAGTATATAGATTTTGGTCCAATCAGCTAGTGTCAATAGCTAATAGGATGGCAACTTAACTTACACCACTACACTAATTCAAGAGAAACAAGTACTTTGTTCACTCTGTGAAGGCAGTACAGAATTGTCAGACTAGTCATCTGCACAGAAGATGCTGGAGGTGACTGCACTGATATCATTCCATGTGTGCACTGTGATATGATAATACTATGCCTCATACCAGATTTATGTATATGATAAAGAATTCAACAATGATGAGGGTATGAAGTGTCAGAGACAAGTGGCACTATGGTTACTTCTCACTCCTCAAATCTTTCGCTCCTATTGAAAGGTGCAGACTGTAAGGCAGATTGCCACTTAGTAAGGAAATTTATTGCATTCTCTTGCTACTGTTATTGACTAGGCATAATGACCAATTGTTGTGATCAGATGCCCGGTTAACAATGCTGTGCTTCATCAGGCTACAGAACAAGCAAGATGGAAATTACATGATGCAGTGTCCACAGTTTCATTTTTTCTCCATTTCAGGAAGAGGAATTTGAATGCTGTAGTCCAGCCTACGGAAAAAAATTTGTCCAATGCAAACAAATATGTCATTCTTTACTATCCTATGCCCACCATAAGAAGAAGAGCGCACTCCATCAATTCACTACAACACACAGACCAGTTTCAATATTTAAACACTATTTAGAAAGTACAAGCCATTCTCATAGTCTCGTTCCTGATACTGCTAACATGGACTCCGTAATTTGTAAAAGAAATGTATGTGTGTGTGTGTGTGTGTGTGTGTGTGTGTGTGTGTGTGTGTGTGTGTGTGTGTGTGTGAGAGAGAGAGAGAGAGAGAGAGAGTTAGAAGAAATGTTTTGATCATTTGTGGGCAAGTGCAGTGGATGGCAATAGAGGGGAAGACAGATGAATTTGAAATAACAACAAATAACTTTATAAAAGGGCAGTCTCAATTTAGTACTTTTCAGGTATATAGGCACAGAGGAAGCAAAGGGAGTGTAATATTCGAAACATTTAACTGGAAGTAGTTTAATTCAGTTAAAAGAACAGCTATGCGGAAGGGGTTACCAAACCGTAAGCCAGGCTTCCATAATCTAGGTAGGACTGAATTAACATTTGGTACAGCCGTAGGAGGGTAGACCAATTGGCAGCCAATTTGTTGTGACTCAAGCAATGAAGAGCATCATGATGCCACCAGCACGTTTGTTTAAGCTGCTAAAAATGAGGCAGCCAAGTCAACCAGGTATCTAAAACCAATCCCAGAAACTGATGTGTCTCCACAACAGCAAGAGGTTTGTTATCAAGATAAAGCCATGGCTCAGGTTGAACAGTGTGTCGCTGGCAGAAATGCTTAACGCAGGTCTTGGCAGCCAAAAACTAGAAGACATGCACTACAGCCCAAGACAGCTGCATTTTGGAAAGCACCCTGCAACTGCTGTTCAGCAGCTGCAATGCCAGTGGAGCTATAGTATAGGCAGAAGTCGTCAGCATACAAGGAAGATGAGACAGGCGTTCCCACTGCCAAAGCAAGCCCATTAACTCCTATCAAAAAGAGGCAGACACTTAATACAGATCCTTGCGGTACCCCATACTCGGGAACTCAGGAGGAACTATAGGAGGCCACAGCTTGCACACAGAAGGAACGAAGTGACAGAAAATTTTGTATAAAAATGGGAGGGGACCCCAAAAATCGTAACCATTAATCGTAGAGAGGATGTGATGTTACCATGTCATATTGTATGTCTTCCACATGTCAAAAAAGATGGTGACCCTATGCTGATGATGGGCAAAGGCCATACATGTGGCAGACAACAGGCATACCAGATTATCGGTGGCAGAGCTGCCCTTACGAACCCACCCTGAGACAGAACCAGAAGGCCCTGAGAATAAAATAGCCAACTCAACCTCTGGCTTATCATGGGTTCGAGCAACTTGCAAAGAACATTGGAGAGGTTAATGGGGCAGTAGCTGTCCACCTCCAGTGGGTACTTGCCAGGTTTCAACACAGGGATTACAACGCTTTCTCACCATTGTTATAGGAACCCACCCTCAACCCAGATATGATTGAAAAGGTCTAGGAGGCATCACTGGCAGTCCACCGAGAGGTGTTTGAGCATCTGACAGTGGATGCCATTTGGCCCGGGAGCCGTATCAGGGCAAGTGGCTAAGGCACTTTGGAATTCCCATTCACTGAATGGAGCATAGAACGATTCAGGGCGGCACGTGTGAAATGAAAGGCTCTGATGTTCCAACCTTTCCTTCAGGGAGTGGAAGGCCAGTCGGTAATTCACAGAAGCAGAACTCTTAGCAAAATGCTCCGCTAAGTGGTTTGCAATCCTGCCTGAGTTAGTGCAGACTGTTCCAATCTGTGGAAATGCAGGTACGCTGACGGGGGTCTGACACTCGTAGTCACCTAATCTTGGCCCAGACCAGCAATGGAGAGGTATGGAGGCCAATGGTGGAGTCATGCATTTCCCACCACTCCTGCTTGCATTGGTGAATCAGGCAGCAGGCTTGTGCACAAAGCCATTTAAAGGCGTTGAGGTGTTCCAATGAGGGATGCCACTTGTGACGCTGGAGTGCCTGCCCGAGATCTTTTTTCACCTCAGCTATCTCAGGCGACCACCAAGGCACAGTGCTCCACTGGGAAGACCCAGAAGAAAACGGAATGGCACATTCTGCAGCAGTAATGATACCGGTGGTGACCGAGAGAACCACCGCATCAGTGGCGTCATTGGAATGAGTCTCAATAGTGGCAATGGAGGTGAACAAGTCCCCGTCAGCCTTATTCATAGTCCATCTCCAGGGGAGCTGCGCAGAGTGATGCTGTGGCTGTGACAGAAATATTGGAAAGTGATCACTACCACACAAGTCGTCATGCACACTCCACTGGACAGATGGTAATAGGCTAGGGCTGCCGCTGGTAAGGTCATTGGTTGAGTACGTGCCTTGTGCCACACTGAAATTTGTGAAGGCACCATTATTTAAAAGAGAAAGGTCGAGCTGTAGCAATACTTGCTCAAAGATGCAGCCTCAGCCTGTTGCCACTGATCCACCCCATAGAGGTTTGTGGGCAGTGAAGTCGCCCAGTAACAGAAAGGAGGCGGCAATTGGATTATCAGTGTAGCCAGGACATGCTGCAGGACATCACCATCTGGTGGAAGAGAGAGACTGCAGAGGTTTTTCACACCTGAATGGTGACAGCCTCTAAAGGCATTTGTAGAGGGACAGAGTCGCTGTAAAGGGACTGATGGAAATAAATGCAGATGCCACCAGGTACTCTGTCATAAGCTGCCCGGTTCCTGTAATAAACCACATAGCTATGGAGGGCAGGGGTTCTCATCACCAGAAACCAAGATTACTGAAGAGCAATGCAGAGGAAAGGGTAAGGCTGAGAAATTGTCTGAGCTCAGCAATATGGTGGAAAAAACCCGCTGCAGTTCCACTGGAGGCTGACATTGTCCCTGGCTGAGAAAGGCGTGAAGGGACCGAAGAGGGAGATTACGCCACTGGGTCACCTGCTGCCACCGACTGAGCACCTGTGTGAGTGACATCCATTGTATCAGCGTCAGGCAAGATCTAGGTCCTTAGCGGACGCCAGAGTCTCTACCTCGTCCTCAGACACAGAGTTTGTAGGTTGCGATGGGCTAGATGCAACCACAAGTTCCTTCATCTTCGAGGTGTTCTTTTTGGATCTTTTTCTTTGTCCCTTGGGTTTCACCAACTGGGAGGGCTTCACCAATTCAGTCTCTGGGATGGAGGGCGATACGTAGCCCTACAACCAACTGCTTGTGGGCACTTATGCCATCGCTGGGCGTCATCCTTCCCACTTGTGGAAACCTGGGAAGGGAGGGACCCAAGGGACCCCTTGCAAGAGAGAGCAGCTGAACAAGTTGGACATTTCTCTGGCTTAGAAGCAGCGATGGAAACCTCCAATTAGTAGTGGGGGGGGGGGGGATGCGTGGGGGGGGGGGGGGATTGGATTGCTCCCAAGGTAGGTGGAGCAGGAGTAACAGGGCAGGGTGGGTAGTGCCCCCATGGGTAAGGGGGCATTAGGACTTATTCGGCTTGGTGAGCCAACTGAAATTCACTGAGCTGATGGGGCTATCATGGTTGATGTTGCAGCGGCATATGAGGATTTCATTCGAACAGGATGGACTCGTTCATATTTCCTCTTAGCCTCAGTATAAGTCAGTCAGTCCAGTGTCTTATATCAATGATTTTCTGCTCCTTCTGCAAGATCCTGCATTCTGGTCAGCAACGTGATTGAGGGTCTCTCCAGTTGACAAGATGGGAGGCGGGGCACGTGGAGTATTGGGATGTGATGGGCGTCCGTAATCTCGACATGTGAGGCAGAAAGTACAGCAGGAAGACATATGGCCAAACTTGCAGCACTTAAGGCACTGCATTAGGGGAGGAATATAGGGCTTGATGTCTCAGTGGTAGACCATCACCTTGACCTTCTCCAGTAATGTATCACCCTCGAAGGCCAAGATGAAGGCACCGGTAGAAATCTGATTACCATTCAAACCCCTATGAATGCGCCACATGTAACGAACACCTTGACGTTCTTAATTGGCGTGCAGCAAGTCATCAGACTGGAAAGGTGGTCCCTATCGAAAATAATACCCTGGACCATATTTAAACTCTCATGGTGTGTTATGGTAACTGAAACATCCCCAACTTGTCACAAGTAAGTAATCTTCGAGACTGGGCCGAGAATGCCATTTTTATCGATACTAACCCAGAGCACATTTTGGACTAGCCCTCCATCTCCCCAAACTTGTCCTCTAAATGCTCTATGAAGTATTTGGACTTTAGACTCCCCTTCAGCTCTCATATAAACTAGCAACCGGAGTGAATAAGTGTCACTGCCATCCTGAGACACTCCTCCCACAGTGTGACCAGGGAGGGGAATGATTTGGGATCATATTTCTGAGCATTGAATTGTGCCCAAGAATGCTTAGAGACTGCTGGTAGATGACCACCAGCAAGAGATGATGTACCACGCTTCATTGCAGGTCATCTGCCCTGATGGGACCCACTCCGACCACAGGCCCTCCCCACGGGCGCCTCTCAGCAACACCAAGGGCCACTTGGCAGGATGGCCATTGCTTGGAGACCCAATACCCCAGGGAGATAGGCCTCTACTCCTTGGCATATATGCGGAGTTGGCGCAGTCATCAGCAGAGTGATCCCTGTGTTGTAAGGAGGCGACAACCAGCAGGGTACATGGCAGTGCCACCACAGTTGACTGGCTACTATGCTGGAATTAGGTGCAAGGAAGTCCATAGTCATCAGCTCCACAAAAAGCAACACTGCACAGTGCATGGTGGAAATTGCACCTAGGAATGTATCCTCCCCCTAGAGATGGGGAACTAGCGGAACGGCAATGCGACGATGAGAAAGCTGGATGAAGGTATCTATGCACAATGGGCACAATGCACCATGTAAGGTGCCCTTCCCCAATTGGCTCGCTCTTCGGAAAAATTTGGAAAAATGGAGGTCAAACACGAGAGGGGACCATCACATATTGGCCGAAGCAGTTGAGACTCCTCTTAGTTGCCTCTTATTACAGGCAGGAATACTGCAGGCCTATTCTAACCACAGGGGACCTTGAGATGAATTTGTATAGCTTTAACAATACCTGTTCCTACCAATTAATAGTAGTTGTCTCAATGCAGGATACCTAGAAATTCATGAATGTGCCAGATGCACAACATGCATTGATGGAAAGTAAATTCATCTGCATTCTTCATATGTTTGCTGAATCCTGCACAGCTTACACTGGAGGACAGGCCATTTGGGCAAGAAAATTCCTATAAATGTTTTCAACATTATTGGCATCATGCAGGAGCAATCAGAACTGGGTCAATATGCTATTTCTTATGTATAAGTCAAACAGCTTTGACAATGCCTCAGTTACCGTCATCCATTCACCATCAAAACCAGAAGGATATCACAGTGAAGCAGACATCAGCAGTTTGGTTTGTACCGAGGGCATGAGTGATGACAGCCAGTGGTGTATTTGTTCATCTCTGTTTATTTGGTATGTTTGTCACTAGTAATTAGGGCCTTGCTGGTATTCAAATCCCTCCCATGACACATTCACTCCTCTGTGCCCCAAACTATTGTTGCTATGATGGTCCATCGCAAGACTGCTCACCTCACCATCATCTCCCTGATCTTCCCTTTCTCATTGTTCCTTTTTGGAGCAATTAGTCTGTTGTTAATTTGCTTGTAGATAATTGCACATGCATCCACATGATATACAGTATGCTAGAACTCTAGTTCAAGACAAACCATGTGTGACCTGAATAATATTGTAAATCCTGTGAAGAAATTGGACATCTTTTCCCATAAAATTGTTTGTGCACGTGTACTTCACAATGTCTACATTGTACTGGGTCATACAGAAGCATGGTATTGGTAAGTAAAGTAATAGTATGGCACTTGTGACTGATGAGACCTGTTGGAATATAATAAAGTATTTTGTTGCAACATTTTCCTTACTGAGGACAGCGACTGAATGATACTGTGAATCATTGGTTTCACTGTTTCTATTCTTTCCCATGATGTTTGGGTTGTGTTCAACAAGCAATATAAAAGTGAAAATCCATCCTATGTCTACATCAGCAATTGCACTTCAACTTTGGTCTTGGCCTGTTGACTGGAAACTTGTTGGCTTGTTGGATGAGTCATCTCAAGCTGCATCAAGGGGATGAAAGTGTATAGTTATGGAGACAACCTCACAAATCCATAGACCCTACATGACAGGAGGTGGAACCTCTGTAATGGTGTGGGGCATGTGCAATTTGAGTGATATTGGACTCCTGATATGGAAATGCCACGTAGCTAGGACCTTCCATCATGTAGACAGTTAGCCTGGTGCAAGTCTTGCGAGTTGACGCCACTTTGGAGACTTGTGTTTTGATGGGGACGAAATTATGATCGCAAGGACAACACAACATCCAGTCCCTGAGCAGAGAAAATCCTCGACGCAGCCAGGAATCAAACCCGGGCCATTAGGTATGATACTCTGTTGAACTGACCACTCAGCAACCAGGGACGGACACGTCTAATATGTCTAGATATGATCGACAGGTGGCATGTACTTAAGAATCCTGGCTAATCACTTGCATCCAATTATATCCAGTGTGCATTGTGCATTCCAACAGACTACAGCGATTCCAGCAGGTAAGTGCGACACTCCACACATCCGGAATTGCTGCCAAGTGATTCTGGAAACACTCTTTTGAGTTTAAACACTTAGTCTAGCCACCTCATGTGTGTGTGAAACTCATGGGTGCCCAACAGCAAGGTCATCATGATAAAAAGTGTTACAGGTGCCTTTTTTGCAAGGACACAGTTTCCCAAAAATACAGAATATATAATGACTAAAATTAAATTGGGTTTGATTGGTTAAGTCACACAGTAGAACAACACAGCAACAAGAAAAAGGAATGGCTGTAGTTTCACCATGATTTCAGCTGTTCATGGTACCAGCACATCAAGGCCATATACACAAATGTTACAAGAACAAACTAGTGTTACAGGCAGTTGCCACTACAACTACTACCCCACCACCATCACCATCACCATCACCATCACCACCACCACCACGCAATATCTCTGGCTGCTCAGGCCAGACCAACATATTAAACAGAACTAACAATCGATAGTGGAGCAGAGCAGGTAAAGGGACAGCCCAGAACAGGTTGAAGAGGAGGAAACAGTGCAACTTAGCGGAGTGTGCAGGGACTAGATGTGGCAGATGAGGCTATCTGGTGTAGATTTGTGAGGGAGAGAGGGAGGGAGGGAAGGAAAGGAAACGGAGCAGAAAGGAAAGGAGCACATAAAAGGAGAAGGGGCTGGTTGGTTCACTTGCAGAGAGCCATGCACAGTGGAGATGTGGCTTGGGAGGAGATGATAGGACAATGGGGAAAGGGTGGGATGGGGCTGTTTGGAAGAAGGGGAGCAATAGGTTACTGTAGGTTGAGACAGGGACGGTTTCAGGAGCAGGGAATGTGTTTTAAGAACAACTCCAGTCTTCAGAGTTCAGAAAAGCTGGTGGTGTATGTGACAACACAGATTGCCTGTGTTGTGAATCAGCCATTGAAATTGGGCACGTTATGTGTAGCTCCATGTTGTGCAGGGTGTTCCACGTTCCTGTAGTAGGCCATGTGTCACATTTACAATGAGCAGAAATCTATCTCTTCTGTAACTGTCGACATTATAAAGTAAGGAACTTAGAGGCCAGTTCATTCTGACTCTTTAATTTAAAAATTCATAGCAATCCTCCTATGGTACTAGCCAGTGAATTTCTCCCTCTCTTTGATGGGCAGAAAAGGTGAATTTATGAACTTCATAGCTTTTCCAGTGTAAGTAACAGAATTATTCATCATGTGGCCCTTACTTAATGAATACTAAATTCAGTTAGAATTTGCAGAGGAAAATAATGATGCAAGCAATAAATAAATAAATAAAAACAAAAGTTCCATGTCAAGTTGATAATGCAATGTTCAACTTCATTTTACAGGTCATCCTGATTATTAGGACAAATGAAGTTGCTGTATCTTCAGAACATAAAGTAATAAATCCTTCAATTTCCTACTCCTCTCACTTGGGTACCATTAGGTTCTGGTTGGTTTTCCAAGCACGTTCTCTCATAAAGTCTAGGTGTTTTGATTCTGTGGTTCACACATAATTTGGATTTTGCTGCAAACCATATGAGTTTGCTGATGTTCCTTTTTATACAAAAAAAAAAAGACTTCAAAATAATTTTTGTCCTCTATTTTGAGCCATGCGCTGTAGTGGTTTACTTTTTCATTTTTTGCTATGGTTGTGGAGTAGATAAATTACCATGCAATGCTCTACTATGTGTACTAGACACTGTGGACATTCATCTGTCATTCTTTGGTAGGTCTGGGAGATTATCTGGGAGTTTCACTGCTACAACCTTGTGACTCTGGCTAAAAATGGGGGTGAGATGCAAACACAAGAACTCCACAAGAGAGTTCTCTTCGACTCCCTCATCTCCATTCTCCACAATCCTACCTACACATCATGGCCCTGTTAAGCTGAGCAACCCAGTGGAAGTTGGGTAACAAACCCCAGCAGGAAACTGGGTCAGCAAGCTGACAAGATGTGGAGCATGGTGGAAGGCAATGGGAAACCACTACCAGAAATATTTCCCTAGATATTCATGGGATGGACCTCTTTGTACAATATTCCAGAGGTAAAGCTCCCCCTCAATTGCTTCTCCAGGAGGGGAATACAACAAGGAGTCCAGAGATTAGGGCAAATGGAAAAAGGAAGGAAGGAAAAGAAGGAAGGCTTATTTGGGATTCGTAGTTGGAATGTTTTAACCCTTCTCCAGGAAGGGGGATTTAGAAAACGCGAAACATGAAATGACAAGAAACAAATTGGATGTACTTTGAATGTGTGAGGTGAGATGGGGTGGTTGTGGAAAACTAGAAAGTGCTGACTTCTGATTATACTATTCAGTTGAAGATAAAAATGGAATGAATGAGGTTGAAATTTTGGCAGGTCGAGGACTGGAGGACAAGGTTATCGAGGTTGAGTATGTTAGTGGAAGAATATTGATGATGAGACTGAAAGAGAAAAAGAAAGACTTAGTAATCATCCAGGTCTACGTGCCAACAAGTAATCATTCAGATGAGGAGGTAGAAGAATGTTGTGAAATGATAGAGAACTTAGCAGAGAGGGAAAAGAAATGCATATCTTGTTATAATGGGTGATTGGAATGCGGTAGTTGGTGAAGGACCAGAAGAAGAAGCTTTGGGAAAATTTGGACTGGGTGAAAGAAATGAGAGAGGGCAAAGATTTTTGGAATACTGTAATGAAAATTTCATGGTAGTTGGAAATACTCTATTTGGTAACCACAATAGATGACAGTATACTTGGATATCTCAATTTGACAACAAAAGATATCAAATTGATTACATAATGATACAACAAAGATACCAAAATTGCCTGAGGAGTGTCATAAGCTATCCAGGGGCAGATATTTATTCAGATCATATATTAGTAATAGCTGATGTTCTAGTTTAATTGAAAAGAACCTGGGAAGGACAGAAGAGAGAGCACATTAACTTTGAGAAACAAAGACAAAGGCAATTTTGAAAAATTATAGAATACATATTGTGAAATAATAATGAAGGGTCAGGAAATTGAATGCACAGAAGGAAGGCAAGATCATTTTAAAAATGGAATCAAAAATGCAGCTAAGGAAACGCTGTGAGTCAAGCAGAGGAAAAAAATAAAGAAAGAAAGAATGGGTACCACCAGGTATGTAACCAAGATCGATGAGGAGAGGAAACAGAGCAAGTTAATAACTTCAATTACTTGGAAACTATAATAATGGACTATATGTATTGCTCAACAGAAATTAGGAAAAGAATTGCAATGGCAAAAGAAGGATTCAAGAGGAAACAAATTGCTTTGTGGATCACTAAACAAAGATCTGAGGAAAAGACTTGCAAAATGTCACATATGGAGCGTTGCACTATATGGTGCAGAGACCTCGACATAGAGGAAGGAAGATGAAATAAGATTGGAGGCACTAGACATGTGGATATGGAGAAGAAAGGAAAAGTGAACTGGGAAGTCCAAGTAAGGAATGAAGAAGTATTAAGGAGAGTTGGAGAAGAAGTCAACGTGTACAAAGTCAGCTGAAAGAGAAAACGGAACTGGATTGGACATTGTTTGAGGAGGGACTGTTGGTTGAAGTAAGGAATAGAAGGAATGGTGGAGGGAACAAGGGGAAGAGGAAAATGAGGATATCAAATGCTGGACAATATCAAAGGAGGCAAATATTCAGAAATGAAAAGACTGGCTATGGACAGACAAAAGTGGAAGAGTCTTAACCCATGACAAGACCTGCCATAAGGCAGAATACCATACTACTACTACTACTACTACTACTACTACTACTACTACTTTGGTAGTGTTCCCTGCATGATTCTAATCAGTACCGCCTACATTTGATCAATAGCTTAGGGAGAACTGTCAATTGCTGAATCATCCCTTGATAAGTTTGATGCATCATGGCTGAAATGTTTCAATATGACACTCAATAAAAACTGAAGCTGCAAATATGGACTTGCGAATCACTTAAAGATTGGAAGGAAAGATTCCTGTTTCTTTGAAACAGCAGTCAGCCTCATTTGTGTCATTTCTTTCAGCCAGGCACTTACAAATATCACATCTCTCAGCTTTTCCAGATGTCCAGTAATTAGGTCAGCAACATCCCAGAATATTCAGATGTTTTGGGAACACATTTAACAATTGGCATACATTCACATTTAATTTCTTTATAGGCAATAGAATATTTTGTTATTTTAAGCAGTAGCAACAGTACCAAGCATCCAGATGTGATTTAGCTCCATCAAGAATGAGGAAGGTTTTGCAAGGATCCTGGCTGTCATTGAGCTGTCATCACAGAACTTTTAATGCTGTTCATCTTTACACAGCTTTCCTCTGAACAGAATTATGGGTGGGATGCTTGCAATTACAGCATCTCAACATTTGACTATTGTTACATTCTCCCCAAGATCACCAACAATAGTCTGAACTCTCTTTGTCTCTGAAAAAGGGTCAAGTGGCAATCCACCTTATCCACACTAAATATGTTTTAGTGTTTACCAAGAAAATCCTTTATTTAATTCGCAACTTGTGCCAACTTTTTGGCAATATCAGTGAAAGAAACACTCGCAAATATGTCCTGCCAGCTAGTTAATTTATCGTTTTTAATGTTATTTAAAAATTAATCATTTAGCAAAAGCTAAACAATCTGCTAAAAGATATGACCTCGTTCCAAGGTTTATATTATGGGTCTACCCATATTAACCTCCTAATGAGCTGTTCACAGGTGTCAGCTAGTGTCAATAACAATGTTTAATTATGGCAGAGCACAATACGAAGCAATCCTCAGTGAAAGAAACATAATTCTTCTTATTACAATGAAGCATTGGGGTCTTATTGGAGATCTACATTCAAACAATGAAAATTCAGGGTGGGATGTAATGGTATGAGAGTGGTCTCAGTTGCCCGAGACTGCTGTGAGGGTGTTGTGCCAATGCCTGCGACAAGGATTCGTTAAATGGTGGATCTGACTTGAGTACATCAAAAGTACCACTAGGTTGCCCATCACTTAACTGCCACCATTTAATGATGATGTAATTCAGTAATGGCATTTTTATGACATTTTTCAGTCTTGTGGTAAATAATGAGGAATTACAGGGCAATGCTAAGTATTATCATTTGCTTAGTTAAGTAACGTGCAGTTCACAATGCAACTGCTCATCATCTAGGGGCTAGCACTTATTTTAATGTGGCCTTTAATATGGTTTGCAACAGATACAAAAAGACTCAATTTCTTGCATCAAGACATGGGAAGAAACTTTGCACTCCCATCAATAACAAGGGCATTTGCAAGTGAACTTCATGCACTGCTTAACAAGGCTCCAAGCAATTGTGCATGCACTGGTGGCATTACAAGTAGATGCATCCCTGCAACACATGATTACGTTACAGCCCCTGAAAGAAAAAGTTCACCAACCTGTAAGAACAAAATCTGAAGCCAGTTTGAGTCCCAACAGCTCCGTGTCATCTGAAGAGAGTGTGCTTTTCTCAAAAATAAATGAGAATCTTTGCAAATCTCAAGACTACAGTACCACCATGGCACAGCACACCAGGGAACAAACAGACATCTCCCTCCAATGCCAAGCACCTAGGTCATGGGAGACAAATCTAAGTTGCTATTAGAAGGCAAGGATTGTCTCCATAGGAACTGATCATCCTGTGCTTCAGTAAATGTTAGGGCAGTAATAAATGCTAGAGCACATGTCATCAATGTGTTCAGTAATATTATGCTTTGCAAAAAGTTACACTGATGCTCAAACCTCCTTGAACAGATTCTTGGAGACAGAAGAATTAAATCATGTTGTAATGATGAGAAGAGCAGCAATGCAAAAGCACACTTTGTTAAACACACAAATATAGATTCCACAGGCAGGTTCATCATTTGTCTTCTGTTTTGCAAAGAGATGAGTCAGTACTCAATTCTTTTTACACTGAAGCAAAATGCTTCTCACAGACTGAACAGAATCTAGTGTGACAACAAAAGTTTAAAGAAATCTATGCAGAGTTTATGAGGGGGTACAAAGACTTACGAACCAGTAGTCATTACAGATGCAGTTTCGTGTTACAATGCACATAATACTGTCTCTGAGGAAGCCAGCTCAACTACTGAATGAGAGTAGTGTTTGATTTTTCTACCATATTGAACATGGATTAGTAACTAAACAGTTTGCTAATGACAGGACCAATCATTCAACATGCTTTGTAATCCATAACTTTGTGTTTCTGCATGCACTGCATTGCCTTTACACCAGATATAGAGAAGACATATTGAAAAGTTCTGGTAGCAGGTGAAGATCATGCTTACCAAAAAATATTAAGGAAGAGTGATATGTAAAACACTTCAGGAATACCAATTGAAGACAGTCACATGACAAATGGCTTGTGCAACCTTTCTTGCAGCATGGTGTCTGTTACAACCAGCTCACAAATAGAGTGACCACAGTTAAGCAGCAAACATTATCATTAATTGTTTCTCTGTGGACAATCCTAGGTTGTGATACAGTAGGGGCAGCAATCAAGCTCCAGCAAGATCTCACAAGGATATTTATGGAAGGTGGATCTTCACTATGGAAATTGTGCAGCAACAGTGTGAAACTACTCGAAAATATCCCCTCAGTGGTGCAAGAAACACAACTACCTCTACGGCTTGACAACAATGAGGATGTTAACACACTAGGCTTACTCTAGCTTCCAGCATCTTGTGAACAGTGTCAAACCAGCCCCTGATGTCTACAGCTTCACAAAATGCACTGTATTGTTTGTCACATCATCCAATTTTTATTCATTCGGATTAATTAGGCCCATTGTGACCACATGCAAGATATTTTGCAATGACCATGGCAATGTGAGTTATTGTGGCACAAGCCCTCACTTTAAGAGTTGCACTCCTTGTGGCAGACACTATACAGTGTAATTTGTATGACAGACAGCAATTTTATTGATCATAGAATCATTGCTGGAGGGACACCTGTCAGCATAAAGAAGTCAATACAAGAACTGGTGGATTGTCAAAAGAATCATCATTTGATTCTGTTTCATGTACCAGAGACCTATCTGATTATTACATAGCTACAAACTTACTTTTACATTACACTGCACAAGCTGTGATACATGAGCTTAAAAACATGAAGTCAGATTTATTGAATTACTAAGCAATGTGTGTGTGATACTCTTGATACCTAGAGACAGTAAGACCTATCTACAAAGTGCATGTGATATTGATTTAAAACCAGTGAAGTTATTTTAAGAAGATTTTAGGAAGTTCGTCCGGCCACAATTGTAGCAAGAGGTGTGGCTCTTTTATCATTTTAGAAAGGTGCTTGGATGTGTAATTGCTATACATATAAATAATTTTTTAAACTGTAAGTGATAATTGGCATTTTAATGAATACTAAATGTCGTGGCATGCACAGCCACAAAAACTCAACAATCAGCTACCGCAGCAGAATTAAGTGCAGCTGCAACTTAGTGCCGGCACCTTCCGCCAACTGGCGCTAGATACGCTCCCGCCAAACATTCAATCATCCGCCAACTATGCATGCACACGAGTGTTTTTCCGGCACAGATGGTCACACTATGAAATGACCATCCACCAGTCAGGTATCGCCAACGGCTGCCATACATCACTCTGGAATCAGCGGAGGAAGACTGGAGCTGCTGGGTTAAATAGCCGAAAGAAAGGGAAACTGGCGCCTCTCGACCCGGCCCAGACTGCTGCCTGGAAGATACTTCAATGCAGCTGGAACATCCAGGTGCCACATCTTCACTATGCCAGCCATTGACCCCGGACTCTGCGCCCCTGTACTTGATCGGCATCTGCCAGGAAACATCATGAGAAAACCCCAACAAAGAAATGTAAATTCAGTTCAGTTGCTAATATTTTGATTCAATAAGGTGGCATGTTCTTTGGCTTGTCATAAAATTTTGGTAGCAGAAAAAGCCTTTTGTTTTTGAAGAAAGTTTATCTTTCTGTAAAATTAAGCGTTGGCCTAGCTCCTTCTAATAAATTTTTTTGTTCACACATGGGTGTTAATCTGTTTATATAACACAAACTGTGATATAACCTATTACTTTGGAAATGTTATGTATTTCACAATGTCTATAGTATGTATGAATGATGGTGGCTACCATGAAGTTACTTTTTAGTTTAAATAAAGGATTTACACTTTTATATGGTTTCGGATTTCTCTCTCTCTTGTGCATGAGATCTGGTGCAGGTGAATGCTTGGAAGTGTGCAGGGCAGTACACAAAATGAGGAAGTGTTGTAGTGGCTGAAACCCCTGGGCTGATGAAAATTGTGAGCACCCTCGAAAGAGGAGAGGAAGGAGTGTGGTGTTAATTATATGCTACAAAATCTAACTTTCTTGCTACAGGTGAAACTCACATTTGTTCTGCCAGTCTCTGATGTGCTCGATGAAGTTCCTCTCCCTTCCAATCTTTGCGGAAGAGGTTCCTGATGAGGTCCTGATGGACAGAAAAAGAAATTTTGAGTTAATATAACGAACATTTTTTCTGCAAAAGTAAAACCACCAAATAAAGTAATATTGTTTCAACATGAAATGAAAGAGAACGGAATCATTTATTTAAGAATTTTCAAATTTCTACCGATAAGTGAACAATGAGCATCTAATCTACTCAATTATGCACAAGAATCAACATTACTAACAAAGTTCCAAAACGGCAGAACTTTACTCTGGTTGGAGGATGGCTATCTGAAGACCATCTAGGGCAAACAAACATTTACCATCAGCATTACAAATAATTACTCAACAAATTTTAAAATTTGAAATCCTGTAGTAATCTGCCTATTAAAACATACAACCTTATGTTACAGAGTTAACTCACTGTGGCAAGTTCTACAGTTACAAACCGTGAGTAAGACTGTATATGCAGCCACACTCACTGCAGGCATATACTCACAATATATTAATCCAGTCTTTTGCAAACAGAGAACTTAGTGACTAGCAAAAAGCTTCACGCACAATTTCAAACAATCATGAATTTTTCTCAGGAATACCCAACACAAAGTTATAGGAAAAATGTTTATCGCTTACAGCATTTCTGCTGTTCATGCAGTAAAACTGCCACACCGAACACCTACAATGTAACTCTCCTTTCTTTAATTACAGATGAGTACATGCAGTTAGGAGAATTAGTGGCAAATGGGTGGGGTATTTCTCAGCTGGATTCTTTGTAGAGGTGGGGCAGCAAGAACAGCTGATGGTTATGGCAACATGACGGAGTAGGAGACATAATAGGATTGAGGTGCAAGTGGGTGATGTAGCATCTGGCTGCTGCCTTAAAATCCATCCTTATTCCACACAACGGAGGGCTGTCTGTTGCTGCCATGTTAAGGAGCCTGAAATCCAAACTCAGTGCTTAACATCTTGCCTGTGACAGCCACTGAATAGTGTCCATCCATGAGCCATGTGACATTGGACAACTTTCCAGTATTCCTCCAATACTCAGCCTTTATAGCTCACTGCACAGTGGAGCACCACCCAATCTAAGTTCCAGACATGACATCAGTTATCTACTTTGGAGTGTTGTGACTATTCCTAGGAGTGCAGATCACAATATTGGTATTTCAAGTGCAGCCTATACTGATGGTGCCTACAGCAGTGTTTGTCAGTTGTTACAAGACAGAGTTCAGGAATGTAAGCTTCAACAATAGTTCTCATATTAGTGCCAATCTTTTAGTGGATCATGACAATGTCTACCTTCCTTCACTAGAAAGCTGTTTCATTTGCTGCATATTACCATGTCCAATGTGTGTTGCAATGAAGCTCTATTCTTCTCGGCTACTCAGGAACATATCTCTTATGGTGCATTTTTCTTTACATTTCTGTCTCTGAAAATTTATTACCAGTGTTTTCTATTCCACCAGGTAGCCTACTTACATGTGTTCATGTGCTTCCACACCAAGATTGCATGGTTTTGCTCCATGTTTACGAAACATTGATTTGTTTCCTTTTGGATGCAGATGACTATACACTTTTGCTCTCTCATGTTCTACGATTCTCTGCCTCATTCTTACCTGTTTTATCTTGTACCTTTCTTGTGCCACTTCATCCCTTCATTCTGGTATCTTTCTGCCTGTGTCATTCCACCACATAATCCCTCATTCAAGATGTCCTGGCCTGATTCCTGTATTTTTCTTCCAGGTCTGCACCTCCTAGATGGCACTGCCATCTCCTCCATGGGGATAACAGTTTTCAAAGTTTTTGCTGCTATTATAGTCACAACTTTTCCTCTGAGTACTGCACACTACATTTGAATCTAGGATATCACCAGTTCACCTTGCAGTGCTCAACTTGCACCTTCAGCAATGATTCTCATTAGTGACAACCATACAGCCTGTTGGGACTATTTATGTTGCTTTCATTATGAAGCTGTTTCACTTGCTGAGTATTATCATGTACCTTCTGTGTTACAATGAAGTTCTAATGTTCATGGCTATCTGAGTACATTTCTCTTGTTGTGCATCAATAACCCACAACTGGTGGTACATAGGACCATGAGTGTGGGTGACAGGTTGGGCAAGGGAGTCCCCTGTATCGTAAGGTAGATCATAGATATCTTATTTCTGCTGATTGGATTCTTCATAACCCTCTACCCATTATTCAAGTGACTGCTCCATAAAGGACTGTCAATACTGATGCAATTCCAAGAAACAATCAAGACATCCAAGACAAAATAATGTAAAAATACAATTGTCTGCACTACATCATCTCATAAGAAGGAAGAAAAATAGTACATTGGAGAACAGTATCTGTATATTTATGAGCGCTAATCTAAACCTACAGTTGGGATTTTTACATGGTTTTCATTAATAGATGCATGGCTTAATTAGCAAGGTTGGTTTTTATAGCCTATTACTCCAATGCTAGATATGTCCAGCCACAGATACTTAGTGTTAGCTGTAGTGTTTGTGAGAAATGTAGAAACAGTTTAGGATGTAAAGAAATTTTAATGAGAATGTTAATTTTTCTGAACAGTCTAGTTACAAGACACAGACATAAGTTCCCTTCCAGAATAAGTCAGTAGTGAACATATACATCCAACACACTATGTGTAGCAAATAATATAGTATAATATCTTCCCTGACTTTGCCACCCACAAAGATGTGAAAGATTAGAAGCTCCTTCCACAAAACATACTGTGCTCAGCTCTGTAGAAATAAAGCAAAATACACATTTCTAACACCAACTGTCAGCCTCTGTGGGCAAATAGTATTAAAACTTACCGCCACAACACATCACAGTACCACATAGAAATTGGACATTCCTTCAGATGTGGGGAGTCTGAAACAAACATTCTGGCAGGTTCCTTAACTCCAAAGGTTCACAGAAGGGTTAAGGGAGCCTCTGAAAATCCTAGTAGCAAATACTTCATAGTGTAGTGCTGAATTTATTAGCTACAGCTTGTGATAAACTACATTCACACCCCATAACTTCATTTCAGTTTCTACCCTAATAGGTCGTACAAAAATGTTTAGTTTAGAAATTCAAATCATCCTCAATGAATGAAAAATGAGTACATAGAATATATTTTTCATTCAAGAGCAAACATCAAATGGAATACTTGAATTTGTAAATATTTTTTATGGAAGAATCATGAAAGTGAAGGTATGAAATGACATGAAAGAGTGCTTGGTAGTGGAGAGTTAATGCTTTCCTCTTCATCTATAGAATAACCAACTTGCATTGGAGCTCTCATGTTACTTGATGTGATATTATTTCTTGGTCAAAGAAGCTTGGTATGCAAAGGTTTAGCTCAGGAAGTTGCAGATAAAAAACAAAGAAAATCTCCTGTGAATATTAGTACCCTTATTTCTACAATAATCCAACATATAAGCAAGATCAGATACCAACAAGTGTATGGAAAGTGTTTACATGTGCATTATCTGATATCTGATGCTCACAATGAACTTATTTCTAGTTGTCATGTCACTGGTGCCATATTGGAACACAGAGAAAGTAAAATATATTTCTCAATTACTGTTGCTGCCACTCCTGATTCAAATTACACTGAAAAGCAACATTCACCCTGCATTACATTTACTGTGATAAGGAGACTGATAAATGTCAAACACTTGACTGATTTTTGGATATTGTAGATTGTAATCAGAAAACAAGAATTGCTATTCCACACATATTTCAATCAACACTTGTGAAACATTCAATTCCTACTAATGCATGCCACAGACATGACTGTTTTGTTTTGTTTTAGGATGCTTAAACACTCAAGGTCACAAGCACCCATGTCAAAACTATGGAACACAAAAACAGAGGAGTTGAGCTACTGAACATTAATCCCAAATGACATAGAACAAGACAGCTAAAAGCATGGGCTTGGAGAAAGGGCTACAGAAGACACCATACAGAAACAGAGGACATTCACCATATTGCTTTGATGGATAAAAAGAAAAACTCTGTCGATAGCCTGCACCTCGTTTGCTAAAATGACTTTGATGGCAAACCTCATATAATGATGTGTAACAAATACTAACACAGAGATAGAGGGGCTAGCCAGTACTTACGTCAGCTCAGTACAGCCGATAGATACACAGAAAACAGAACAGAACCGAAAATTTACGTTCCTAGCTTTCGGAACAAATGTTCCTTCATCAGGGTGGAGAGAGGGGAAAGAAAGGGAAGAAGGGAAAGTGTACCTAGTTACTCACAACCCAGGTTATGAAGCAACAGGGAAAGGAAAACTGGGAGGGTAGCAAGGATGGAGGCATGGTTGGCAGAGGGAAGCCAAAGATATTCTACTGTAAGTACTGCGCCAGCTTCAAACCAAAGAAGATGCATACAGAAGTAAAGAGATATGTAGTATATACTTAAACACAACTATGTAGGATGAAAAGATGCGTGAATTGCTAAAGAGGAAAGGGGAAGAGGAGAAGACTGAAGAGTAAATGGCAGTGAGGTTGTTTAACGTAGCTTCAGTCCAGGGGGATGGCGGGATGAAAGGATGTGTTTGAGTGCAGGTTCCCATCTCCGCAGTTCTGAGGGACTGGTGCTGGGTGGGAGAAGCCAAATGGCACATACGGTGTAGCAGGTTCCTAGGTCCCTAGAATTATGCTGGAGGGCATGCTCCACTACTGGGTATTGGACATCTCCTCGGTGGACAGTTCGTCTGTGTTGGTTCATGTGCTCAGCCAGTTTAGTTGTTGTCATTTCGATGTAAAAGGCTGTGCAGTGCAGGCATGTCAACTGATAAATGACATGTGTAGTTTCACATGTGGCCCTGCCTTGAATTGTGTACGTTTTACCAGTAGCGGGGCTGGAGTAGGTGGTTGTGGGGGGATGCATGGGGCAGATTTTGCATCGGCGTCGGTTACATGGGTAAGAACCGCTGGGTAGAGAAGGTAGTCTGGGAATATTGTAGGGTTTAACAAGGATGTTACGGAGGTTAGGAGGGTGATGAAAGGCAGCTGTGGGTGGTGTGTTGAGAATTTTGTCAAGGGATGATCTTATTTCAGGGGTTGACTTGAGAAAGTCATATCCTTGGTGGAGTAATTTGTTGATGTATTCGAGGCCATGATAATATTGGGTGACAAGGGGGATGCTTCTGTGTGGTCAGTGGATAGGAACTTTGTTGTTGGACGGGGAGGAATGCATTGCTCAGGAGATCTGTTTGTGGACTATTCCTGGCAAACTTATCTGCTATAGTGATGAATCCCTCAACAATTACACCAATAACCTGACCAGTGCTTTCCTCTCCCACAACTATCCTGCAGAACTAGTCCACAAACAGATCTCCTGAGCAATACATTCCTCCCCATCCAACAACAATGTTCCTACCCCCTGACCACACAGAAGCATCCCCCTTGTCACCCAATATTATCCTGGCCTCGAATACATCAACAAATTACTCCACCAGGGATATGACTTTCTCAAGTCAACCCCTGAAATGAGTTCATCCCTTGACAAAATTCTCCACACACCACCCACAGTTGCCTTTCATCACCCCCCTAACCTCCGTAACATCATTGTTAAACCCTACAATATTCCCAGACTACCTTCTCTACCCAGCAGTTCCTACCCCTGTGACCGACGCCGCTGCAAAACCTGCCCCATGCATCCCCCCACAACCAGCTACTCCAGCTCCGCTACTGGTAAAACAATCACAATTCAAGGCAGGGCCACATGTGAAACTACACATGTCATTCATCAGTTGACATGCCTGCACTGCACAGCCTTTTACATCGGAATGACAACAACTAAACAGGCTGAGCGCATGAACGGACACAGACGAACTGTCCGATAGGAGATGTCCAATACCCAGTAGTGGAGCATGCCCTCCAGCATAATTCTAGGGACCTAGGAACCTGCTACACCGTATGTGCCATTTGGCTTCTCCCACCCAACACCATTCCCTCTGAACTGTGGAGATGGGAACTTGCCCTCCAACACATCCTTTCATCCCGCCATCCCCCTGGACTGAACCTACATTTAACAACCCAACTCCCATTTACTCTTCAGTCTTCTCCTCTTTCCCTTTCCTCTTTAGCCATTCACACTTCTTTTCATCCTACATAGTTGTGTTTATCTTTATGCTATACACCTCTTTACTTCTGTATGCTTCCTCTTTGGTTTGAAGCTGGTACAGTACTTACAATAGAATATCTTTGGCTTCCCTCTGACAACCATGCCTCCATCCTTGCTACCCTCCCTGTTTTCCTTTCCCTGTTGCTTCATAACCTGGGTTGTGAGTAACTGGGTCTACTTTCCCTTCTTCCCTTTCTTTCCCCTCTCTCCACCCTGATGAAGTAACATTTGTTCCGAAAGCTAGGAACGTAAATTTTCGGTTCTGTTCTGTTTTCTGTGTATCTATCGGCTGTACTGAGCTGAGGTAAGTACTCGCCAGCCCCTCTATCTCTTTGTTAGAATTTGATGGCAAACCCAAACAGGAATATAAACAATTAAAAAATTGAAATTCAATCAGGACATGGGAGAAAGCTAAAACATAGGAGCAATATGTACATAGCGGTGGGGGAGAAGCACTTGTCAAATGCTGATGGCAAAAAAGGCAGTGCCCAATGTGAGAAGTAGGAAAGCTGGAGAAAGCAAAACAGGAGATGAAAGGAACAGGTAAGATGCCCTCGGTTTGTGCGATACCAGATGGGGAGAGAATGATGAGATCGGAAGTGGAGATTATAAGCTCTTTTACTCAGGGGAAATCGAGAGTGATGAAAATGGAATAGAATTATTAATAGGACAAAAGGTGGAGGACTGATGATAACAAGACTGAAGGGTAGTTCAAAAGATTTGGTGTTAACACAGGTATATAGTCCAACAAGCCAGCATTAGATGAAGTTGAAGAATATTATGAGGAAATACAACAACTCATCGATAAAGAAAATAGGAATGCCTGCTTCATCATAATGGAGGACTGGAATGCAGTGGTAGGTAAAGGAAGAGACAAAGATACAGTAGGAAAATTTGAATTAGCAACAAGAAACGAGAGATGAGTGACTAATTACTTTCTATAAAGAAAATTCATTAGTAGTGGCCTAACAAATTATTTGAACACCACAAAAGGAGATGTTACACATGGCTATGAAATTTGAACGGGGAAAGATATCAGTTGGAATACATCCTCACACAAGAAGGTTTAGGAACTGTTTGAAGAATGCCAAAGCTAATCCAGGAGCAGATATAAATTCAGACCACAACCTAGTAGTGGAAGAAATGCAAGTGTAGTTGATAAAAGTCTAGAGAGGTAAAGCAAAATGAACATAGAAAGATTCAAAGAGGTAGGAAAAACATCAGATTTAGAAAACAGATTGACAGAAAAATATGAAAGAGGTAGTGTTGATGGAAGTGTTAATGACAAATGAACAAAAATGAGGGAAGGACTCATGGACTCCGCCAAAGGAGTACTAGGAACTAGAGCATCCCAAAGTAGCAGGAAAGAATCAATAACAGAGGACATGTTGAAAAAGATGGAAGAAAGGAGAAAGTGGAAAAACGTAAGAACTGAAGTAGGTACAAGAAACTGAATAATGAATTAAAAAGAGAAACTGAAGAAGCAAGGGAAAAATGGATGACACAGAAATGCAACAAAATGGGGAAAATGGAGAAAGAGAGAATTATGAAATGATGTATAGGCTGGCTAGTGAGAGAGGTTTTTAACATAAGAGAAAGTGGAATAAGATGGAAAGAGCAGATGGCACTCTAGCAGAAGAAACACAGGAGGCTTTGAACATATGGCAAGAATATATCGATTGTCTGTATAAGTGGGATGAAATACAAAATGAAATACTGGTTATGTAGAAGGTGAGAGTTTGATGGCTTGATCCACAGCTGGCAGGGGATGGGAATTCTACCTTGAAACAGGGCGATTTCACAACCTGATAGCTGAATTTAATGTCTCATGTCTGCATGGCCATGTCCTTCACGGATCGAGGGGTAAAAAGAACAAACTATAGGTGCCAGATGGGAGATTGCATAGTTTGCGATTAGCCGAGAACTTGCAAGCAACTGCGTAAGACACTTTTTCCTTTACCCGGATCTCCCAGACAGCCCACTCATCAAGATACTTGGGACAATTTAGAGAGGAGGTGGCATGGTCACCATTGCAGTTTATACAGTGGGGAGAAGGGGGCAGACAATCACCCTCGTGCACATCCCTACCAAAGGTTACACATTTGGCTGGCTGATGGACAGCTATGATACCTTGATCAGAGGGGTAAGACTGGATTTCGGCCTCCGTCAGACGACTGAGCAGCCTAGTGTAAATAGCACTAAGGGAAGAATTCAGAGTTCTATGGGCCTGTACCTTAGCAGGATAGATGTGGAGAAGTGAGGCGGAAGCAATTGTTCTGCTTAAAATCAGAATTAGTCTCTAAAAGCAAAGTGCCATTCCATAGATGAGAGCAGGATTCACAGGGTCAACAACTGCATAAACATCTTTGTGAATAATAAACAGATCTACCGTCTTCACTATGTGAGACCACGAGGTACCGTGGTGCTGCTGGAAAGGTCCTTGAATCATTAGCCTCATTCTGTCTAGGTTTTTGTATACACTGAGTGTGAAGATGACTGGCTCATTGTGACAAAATCCTGAATGACTGATAGCGTCTTCAATGGTATGCTCCATTGACCTGGGGGCCACCTTCACAAGGGAGCACACCTGCCTTAGGTGATTGGTCGCACCTCAGGTCACACCTCCCGAACACCTTACAGATGGACCAATCAGCAATTTGGGAAGGTTGTAGCTGAGGCAATCACCCCTCCTTGGATCTGGCCTGTACCAGGGTTTATGTGCGAACCCTGCCTGTTGACCTGGGAATTACGCAGTACCCAGTCACCTGTTACATGTCAGATGCATGTCATGGCCATCAGGAGCACACAGGGAGGAAGAAGAAATAGATTAACCTCAAAAGCCAAAGCCGAGTAACGAGAGGAGGACGGAAACGAAGAAAGGGAAATGAAATGAAAAACAGTGGTGAGATGGTTCTCATGTCAGCGACATGCAGTATGGAATATTCCCAGTAACACCAAATAATGTTCCCCAAGGGAGGGTGCAAAGAACCGTAAGATGATTGACATGCAGAACAGAAGGGAAAAAGACACTGCTAAGGCTGGGGTCCTGTGGTAATCAGGTAAAAACCCGCCAAATGTGGTGAGCCCCCTGGTGGGGAAGACATGGTTATGGCAAGGGAAGTACTACTAGATGATCGTATGAAGTTGCTCTGCCATTTTCTTTAGTGAAATCCTGTTGTGAAATTTTCTCCATGTGCTTTTCTTAACCTTATGTTGCTGAGTGTTGCCATTACCATATACTTCATTTGGAGAGATTTTACATTTAAAACCAGTTCAGTAGCAGTTCACAATATTAGGGAATTCTGAAACACTATATGCCACATCTGATACCCACTGGAATGCTCAGTTTGACACTGAAATACCAATTGATGCTCCCTTGGGTACACTTGCCATTGCTGTTTAAACTCTCAGTAAGTTAAATTTGTCAGCTGAAACATCTTGTGGTATGGGGTGTTCCATGTGAGATCATGCCATCTGTTTAGCTAAAGTTGTCAGTGTCAACTGAGTGCAGAAGCTAATTACTAGAAGCTCGAAACATTACCATGGATGTTGAGGTAAGAAACTCAGATCTTATTAAGTGAATTTCAGTATCTTTGTGGAAACTTGGGCACCATTCACCCTGATCTAAAGTTGTTGCGAGTGCAATTCCTATCAATCCTGAATTACATTAGATGTACATTAAGGAAAGGAAATAATTTCTTGGTAAAACCAGAAAATGATTTAATCAAGTTAAATATATTTTATGTCATTATTGACAATCTTACTTGAACCCAATATGAGTCAGTGAAAACTTTAGACAAAACATTTCCTGGAAACACTACTTTTCACACACATTTATTGTTATTATTCTTTCCAACTCCTGCTACATGAAGGCATCATGGTGCTAGTATTCTTTGTCAACATATTTAACCTTCACACACACTACAATTTATCCTCTGTGTGTGTGTGTGTGTGTGTGTGTGTGTGTGTGTGTGTGTGTGTGTATGTGTGTGTGTGTGTGTATGTGTGTGTGTGTATGTGTATGTGTGTGTGTGTGTGTGTGTGTGTGCGCCTGTCCTTTGCAAACCACTGTGGGAAACTGGAGATATGGTTTAAGACTTTTTTGTTTTACTACATTCCAAATAATTCTGATTGTAGAAACAAATTACACAAGACATATCATAATAGCTCTTACTAGTTTTCTCAAATGATGGAGGTCATGAAATTAAACATTTTGTTTAACAACACAATGTTAAATAGTGGCAACTCCTTATTTACAAGAGATACAAGAGAGCTGTGGGTTTGCACCTGACCTTCCAAGTAGTCGACAGCGTAAAGTAGCACCTGTTGCCAGCTATGTGGAAGGCATAGTACCCTGTTGGCAGAGCCTGTTCTGTTGATGGTGCAAATGCACCAGTCTACTGCCTGCATAATCTCTGTAACAGCTCTGAAGTGAATGCCACAAAGTGGTTCCTTCATCTTCAGAATCAAATCACAGTTACAAGGACTTGAGACTGGGGAGTATGGTGGATGGTACAGTACATCCGAGTTCCATCGACTGAACAGAGCAGCCACAGCTTGCACTCTATGTGAATGTGCATTGTTGTGCAAAATGATGGCTAGGTTGTACAGAAAGTGTTGCTGCTTCTTTAGCAAAGATGGTCGCGGGTTTGGCTCCAAGAACGAGCAGTAATACAGTGCATTTATGGTCTGCGGTGGAGGGATGTAATGCATTAGTGTCTCCACAGCAGTTTTGCCACTCTATGTTCCAACTCTCACACATACACTGGGATGTGATGAAAGGGCTTGGAGTACTTCACTGCAAATCAAGGGTGAAATTTAGAGTGTGACCTTAGCAAGAGCTCATCACAGATATGCTAGTTTTCTGTCAGTAAAATTATCATAATTAAATGCAATGAAAATTGCAAATACATTTATAAGTGTTGTTTAAATTTGTAGATAGCACAATGTACTCAAATTCTGACTGGAAATGTGTGTGGAGTACCGCAAATATGATTTCAGAAAATCTGCTTAAAAAATATAATATTATGAGGCAGCAAATTTAACTTGCTGTGTCAGTTCTGTAATTGGGAATCCTGTATTTCCTTACTTTCATAGAAGAACATAGTTCTGTATTTTAATGCCTGAAATGAAGTAAACAAATTTCATGGAAGAGACAAATATCAGTAATCCTTTTTTCTGTGGGACAAAATGCTGTTGAAGCAAAAGCATCTAGAATCAGTGTGGTGAGCACTGGATTTTGCACAGGAAACAAAGCATTAGCAGAAACTGTACTATTGGTATGTAATGTTTATATTCCTGACCTCTGTCCAATGGGAAGAGAACAAATTTCAATGTTCACATGTTCTGCAATACAGGATAACATTGCACCTAACACACGACACAAGTCAGTACTGTTAATAGAGGGTTGATGATACATGTCTGTATACTACCACATTCTCTGAATCAACCTACTGCACCACAAGCTGTTAATTTGATCTAATTTTGCCAGCACTATCTCATGCAACAAATAGTACCATAGGATAAACCAGCAGAAAAATGCTCCTGTTGGAGCAAATAAAATATGAATAAGTTCCTCTTTGAAATACTGACAGGAGACTGGAGAACCAGTGGCCTCAGTCTACATTCTGCCTTCCTATCCAAACATTTTTGTCTATGAACATATTTCCACTATTTTAACACAGAATATTCTAGATTTTTACCTGTTCTCTCTCTGTAGTGAAGCCTTCATACTCAGTATCTCCCACTCACTGTCACTGTCTATGTCTCTGTCTGTCTACCACTTTCTCATTTTCTCCCACTGATTTACAGTATATCCCACTGCCACTGTCTCTGTCACCGCTCACAATTACACTGTCTCCTTTTGTCTTTCTTTGATACTCCCACTCTCTCCACAACACATTAACAGTTCAAAAATTCAGGGGCATCCAAGTTATTTTTCCTCTTAAGCACTGGTGTGTAAAATTTTTGTCTAAAATTTGCTCTCTGACAACTGTGTGTTCAAGCCCACTGATCTTAGAACGTCCAGACTCCACCCATCCATCATCCACAGAGCCTGTGTATTGTCCACACACATCTTTTGTTTTGACTACACTGCCTCCTCTCTCTCTTTCTCCCACTGACTGTCTTCGTTTATCTCTCCTCCTCCTTTACTGCCACTGTCCCACTGATCACTAATATCTCTTTTTCCACTTCTCTAAAGAAATTCCCATCACTTGACTGTTAATTGTTCATTTGTTTTACACAGTCATGATCTCAGCTTCATAGCCTTTCTCAAAATCATGTTGAAATGTTAAAATACATTTACCCTGTCTGTACTTATCGAAAAAATATTTTTCGTCTTAAAAGATGAGTTTTATTGCAGGATATGAGTACTTGTCTAAGATACGAAATCTGGATGACATTGTGCACAGTTGAAAACTAGAACTGGCCTATGGAACTAGAAATATGTTTTTTCAGTGATGACATGTCACAGCAGGACAGACATTTTTTAACATTTCAACATACACACAATAATTGCTATCAACCCAAAGTCATTATTGTGCAAAATGAAAGCACACTAAGAAGTAAAATGAAGGACCTTGGTTACAAAACACTTTATCATTTGTTTTACTTTTTTCGGTATTTCGCTCATGAATTGCCATTCATTGAAAATATCTGGCTTGTGATTTGTACCATAAAAGAGTAAAACTGTTAGAATTATTATACAGAATTTCCAGTCTTTTCAGTATTACAAGATTTTTGCCATCATTTTCTTTCCGGACATATTATAATCCTTGTTACCCTATTATTCGTTACTGCAGTACCACTTTGGCCATATCTGTATAGGTATGAAGTGTCCATTGTTTAGAGCAAGGGATCGTAAAGCTTCATGGTGAAACAAGTCTGACTAAAAACACAATTTTGTGACATGAGAAATCATTAATTGGCCCTAGAACCCTTGCCACATGTCCATGGCATCAGACAAAACTACATTTATGCATCAGACCAGTAATTACATGCATATTTTGCAGCAAAAGTATGACAACTTGGAACCACTGCTTTTTAGTAACATGTAACATTATAAATAAATGTTTTGATGTTCCCTGAGAATGTCATCTTTGGAACATACAGTAAAGTTTTCCATTATTTCCCGTCAAAATGAACTGCAAGTGACCAAAAATGGCTCTGACCACTACGGGACTTAACTTCGTCAGACCACTAGAACTTAAAACTATTTAAACCTAACAAACCTAAGGACATCACACACATACATGCCTGAGGCAGGATTTGAACCTGCGACCGTAGCGGTCACGCGGTTCCAGACTGTAGCACCTATAACCGCTTGGCCAACCCGGCCGGCTAATGTTTACATTTTACCCTGTACTGTAGGATAGTTACAGTACCACAATTCTTATTACAGGTATACAAAATGTCACTAGAGTGATGTCTACCCAAAACACAGGACCATTAGTTCATTGATCAACATAACCTGAGACTTGACCCAAAAAATTGAATTTTTACACAGCTTTTTCGAACATAGGGGTGCTTCACACCGTCATGCATAAACCAATTGCAATTGTAGAGGTGTGGTTAGTGTTTAGTAAGAAATTACATTTACTCTGTATTTTATCCCAATGAGCACATTTTGTTTATCTCCAATATTCCTCAGACTGTCAGGTTTCATGTCAAACCTTCTTTAAAATAACAATAAAATTGGGTTAGTATAACAATACAATGAAAATCAATTTTTAGCTTATGCAAGCTTCCAGAGCCAGACCAAGTACGTTATATTTTCAATAAAATTGGATTGCTATATTTCTAGTTAGAATCCAGCCAAGTGTCACACTCCATGACCGGCCCTCACTCTCAGCAGCCCTGATTACAATGGCTGAGCAGCTTCTGAATACAGCAGATCCCTGTTCTTGATATTAAGCATTGCTGAAGTTCATTTAATGAACAATATCCGCTGGATAGAGGACAACTGGAAGCTAGGGTTTTGGAGTGAAGTGACAAATTATTCTCTCCTCCATGGCAATCTGATGGTTGGATTCAGTTTGCGAAACCCTATGTTTGCTTTACCTGCCATCATCTTCGTGCCAACAATGACATGCACAGGAGGCATGTCATACAATATACTAGTTCTCTCCATATTGCACTTTATAAAATGCTAAATGCAGAAGCATAAGCATATATTTGACAGAACTCTGTACTGTCTACAGCAGAGGATGATTGCAGAGACAATAACTGTGAGTCAGTTCAACAATGCCAGCTGTCATGAAGTGGAATTATGAGGAAATGATATATGGACAGTGACATTCCTGAAGTGTGCCTGTCTGCCCATGTTCCAGCCTGAAGGCAATGGTTTATCTTAAGGATGAGATATCAAGGTGGCTTCACTCCAAACCCGATGTTCACTATCTCCATCTTCTCCAGAATCGACTATCAAGGAAGGATCGATGTAAGTGTCCCCAGAGGAGTTCAAGTCATCAAAAAGGAGAAGGATGGGTACACCCCATCTTCAAGTCCACTAATATGTGCCCTTACGCATTGGAGTCCGTAGTGTGTAGAGTGGAAACACCAACCTCTGACGGTGGGCACTTACTGTTACTCACCTAGTGCGGCTGCATCTGGAGACCTAGTACTGGGGCCGGCCTCCGGTTCCCGGTCACGCTGACTGGCCTTATGCCCAGTACCTCCAGCTGTAAATACACAGAGAGGAAATATTCTTTTATAAATCTTTATCTACTGCTTTAACGATGTGTTCCTATTATACCTGCAATGACTGGCATATAAGGGTATTTTAACTTAAAGAGCTGTACTGAGCCTACAACTGATTTCAGCAGCCATTATTAAGAAACAGAAACCTATATTCATTGCATGTCTGTAGAACAGAAAGCACAAAAGAAATATTGAAAGAAAGAAATAAAGAAAGAAAGGTTTCAGCATTGTCCTCAGGGACAGAAATTTTATGAACTGTGCTTATACACGACACTCCAGGGGAGTGATGCACAGACCTATGCCCTATTAACAATAAATTACTTTCTTTTAATATTTTGATTACAGTATCAAAATAGTGATATTAAACAATTTGTCATACATTAATGTACCGATATTGATCATTAGATTTATTTCTATTTTGTAAGTGGTGACGTATGTCTTTTTATAAAAATGTGATGTAGCAAAGACATTAATTATGAATTTTAAAGTAATTATTAAAGAGTTTCAGAAAAGTATAGAAGGTAAGGTATAGAAGATAATTTGTCATTTGACTAAATGGCTACACTGCAACGCATCTGGCTGTAGTGTTAGGAGAAAAAAGACATGAAGCAGTAGCTGTGGTTGACACAGGAGTAAGACAGGTGTTGAAGTCTTGGACAACTAAACAATCAAGCACAAAATGTGAGATTAAGTGACCACAGGCTAAATTTATAGTCTGCCCACACCATTTGTCATAGCCAAGCACCAAAAATGTATCGAACATAGGTAATTTATAGATATAGTGCCTGTTCTTTTAGTCACACTACCATAACAACAGACACCATACCTTTATAAACACAGATTCCTAGTGGCATTTTTGCCTTTCAGTCCAGATGCACTATGTTGTCTGCTATTCTACAGAAATACAGTACACCTGCAAGCAAAGAAGAATAACATACTGGGTACAACATGCTGTAGTGTCCATCATATGGATATTTGGGTTAGACAGGAAATATGCTCAGACAGCAACAGTGATTAAGGTGACCACTCATGTAACGTGAAAAATCTCTGTCCAAATCCCAGTACAGAAGAAATTTTCATCTGCCACTATTCTGTTGTTGCAATGCCATATTTAAGTAAAAGTCAAATTTCTTTTGTTAGCCCTGGATAAAGGCTCATTCCATACATGTTGGATGTATCTACAGTGCTTAACTATAGCCATCCCCGTCTTCTCATTTGTGCATTTGTGTGCAAATAATCTCGCAGCATGAGAAAAAAAAAATGCTGTGGAA